>NC_067137.1:72447026-72747026 GCF_903995435.1 Acomys russatus
ATCTTTGTATAGCTCATTTATGTTTTTGTCATTCTCTGTAATACATTCCACAAAAAGTTTAGTATTTAATTTACCTGGAATAAATATTTTATTCATATCTTTAGCTGTTTGCTTTTTTGTATACATTTTTTTCTGATTGTTATTTTAAACTAGCTTCAGCTTCATTTAAAAAATACTCAATAATATTCTATACAATAGTAAAAGAGAACATTCTTTATTGCAAACATGTTCAGGGGCTGGTGAGATGGATTCCATGCAAAGTTCCTTGCCATAAAACTTTCCTGACCTATATAGTGGAAAGAAAGAAAAAGCCCCACAAATTATTCTCTGACCTACACACATCCACATCCACCCACCCTCACACACACACACACACACACACACACACACACAAATGTAATGTAACAAATCTGAGAGAAAGAGAGAGAGAGAGAGAAAGAGAGAGGGAGAGAGAGAGAGAGGAGAGAGAGAGAGAGGGGAGGGAGAGGAGAGAGAGAGAGAGCGGAGAAGAGGAGAGCGAGAATGAGAGGAGAGGGAAAAAAGAGGGAGAGAGAGAGAGAGAGAGAGAGAGAGAGAGAGAGAGAGAGAGAGAGAGAGAGAGAGAGAGAATATATGGGGGTAGTGTGAATACTCTGAGTCTTTTAGAGCTACCTAGGTAGAGTTAAATGGCTGTGTCCTGGATAACACAGCCACAAAACTCTAAATCAATGATTAATTAGTATAGCTATTGACCAAATTCATGGATATTAAAAGACAAATACTTGCTGTGTTTAAATATCTACATGGCTATGTGTTTTAACTCCTTTTAGAAACATGGTACATTAGTGCATATATAACTGATGAAATTAACAAACCACTCAAGTCACCAAAACCATTTTTTCTTCCCTCCACAAATCGCTGTCAATTTAGTATAGATATATAAAGAATTAGGTATAGATACATAAAGTTAAGCAGTCCAACATTTTCCCCTTTTTTTTTACTTCATGAAGTCTATTAAGGAGCACATAATATTGTATTATCAGCATTTTTTACTTCAAGAAATATCTAATGTAAACAAAGAAGCTATTTAATAATTCTCCAAGGAATACATTACATATCTCCAATAATTACTACAAAATAATTAATCTTATTAATTCATCACCTGACCTCTTGTACATATAATTTATAAAATAATTTGTAACAGCTTATTATTGCACCTTTAAATATTTGAACATGCATTGTTAAATATTTAATACTTCTGTGGTGATATTTGCACATACTACAGTCACCAATGTTTATCTAAGAGATACAATAAGGAAATTCTGTTCGACTCTATCAGTAGCCAGTGTTGGTTCAAACTTTGAGAGACTGAACCTGGGCAGTTTATTTGAAACACAGCACAATTTGAAAGAAAAAATTCTCAGGGATATTTAACTCAATCCCATGTGCATAACAAAGTATAATACCTCATAACATTGAAATTCTTGTAACATGCAAGATACATATTCCATAAAGATAGGTTCTATAGATTGACTAAGGAAGCAGGTTAAAGGTAAGCAATTCTCATGATAAGGGCCTAGGGGAGGTTGGGACTATTGATACATTGAGATTAACAGAATAAATTTCTTGGGTAGCTAGAGTGTCCTGGCCATACAGATAGCTCAGAGGTCAGTGCAATCAAACATTTCTCCTTTGAGCCTTCTGAGCAGATTATGGGTTATACATATCTCTCTTTTGGAAGAGATTACTAGTGTGTTTAACATTCCTGGTTTCCCTAGTGTTTATCTGTGAGAACAAATACTTATATACCTTCCATAGATTTCTTGTTTTAAGATGTTCACAATACTAATGTCACTAATGTATCCCTGTCATTATATTTTTAGATAACAAACAAGCTAAAACACAAGTGTTCCAGTTCTCACAGCTGCTTCATTAACATTCTATTTATGACACTTTTTTTCTGACCAAATTAAGAACCAAATGGCCTGGCAAGAGGTTGCATGCTTTTAATCTTAGCACTCGTAGGAAGAGGTACGTGAATTGCTGAGTTTGAGGCCAGCATGGTCTACAGAACAAGTAGACAGGGCTACACAGAAAAATCCTCTCTCAAGAACAAAATTTTTTTTTTTTAAATCTAAATGACATTCATAAATTATAAAAAGTTACTGCTAATGAAATATTTTCTGACACATGGATACTTGTTAATTATCTGTGTTTTGCAATAAGTTATTGGGATATATATATATATATATATATTATATATGCACTGAGTTAGAATGTATTGAGAGACTGATACTTATCATCTGCTAGTGATTTGTTTATCATTCTGAAAAAGTCTGCCATTATGATTTTCAACTGAAGATTATTCTACAATATTTATCACTTTATTTTCTCCTGAATGAATGGGAAACTTAGGCCCCCAATCTTTGTTAAACTCCTCCATCTTTCCTGTAAAGGAAAAGCAGAATGTGTGCTTGCATCTTTTATTTCTTTTCAAGATTCTAAATACTTGGCCATTTTGGGCATTCAGCAAACAGATTGGTATTTTTCTTGTCATAGACCAGTTGTCTCTAGAGTACCATCCTAGTATAATTGCCATATATATAACTACTGGAAACTCCCTTTGTTTGATTCTCATTTTTGTTATTGTTGTTAAATCCAACTAGTTGTCCTTCCATATTTAGTAAAATGGTATTGTCCAGCCACTACTTGCATATTTTTTGAATCATTCTGGAATCATGTATTTTTTCAGGATTGAAACTTGATATCACATTTAAAAAAAAAATTAAAATAGTTTGACAGCAATATATTTCATATACTGATTTTCTTATTTATGAAATTCACATATTATTGTTTGTTTTAAATGTGTTGAATGAATTAAGTGTCTTGCAGGCCATATATTTGTTTTCTTTTTTGCTATGGTAGGAATCTGTCTCAGAAATTCATACATAGTAGGTGAAGATTCTGCCACTGAGCTATGTGCCAGCCCATGTGCTAGTCAGTTTAAACTACTAAATTTTATTTACTATGAAGCATACATTTATTATGTGTTTACCTACTTTACTTTTTAAAAATTGGGATTTAAAATTTTTGAAACATATATTTATATATTCCAAACATATTGATGGGAAATGTAAACAATAATATATATGTGCTTGAGATCTTACTACTATTTAAAACACATTGACCTTAATTATATCTAGGTAGAAAAAATTTAAATCATCTTCATAATAAAGATATAAGTTATAATATTCTCCGACTTCTTTAGCAAATGACTTTATTGCCAGTGATAAAGCTACTTATTAGAACAATTATAAACAAAAGGAGACCAAAAAGACCCTGTTATATCTAAATCTAGGTCCTATATTTTAGGTGTCTCACTTTGTATCTGAAAAGCTGGAGTGTTACAAGCAATTATCACTTATTCTGAACTCAACTGCGAGCATATCCATGTGCATATCACACCAGCAAATTACAACCCTAAAATAATATACGTCCACAGTATTTTTGGGTGGACGGTTGAACTGGAAGAACCCATCTTTGCTTTGACATGAGTACAGAACCTCACTCAGAGCCACAGTTACCATCATTTTGATGAGATATCAAGCTAAGGAAATTCAGTCATGTCATATTCTTACATTATATCCTATGATAATTTCCGACGCGAATGTTTTAAGAAGCCCACAGCATTTGTTTGTGATTCTCATTTAATGTAGCTAGTCCACTTATGTTCTGTGTGTGATACATTATAGATTTCATTTTTAATGTAGATGTGCTTAGAGTAACACACAGCACACTGCTTTATAAACAGAGAACTCCTTTGATTTGTTGGTGCATTATTAATTTGAATAATTTAAATGTATTTTAAAGTGCATATTGTTTCATTTTGTTTTGTTTTTGTAATTTTTCTCTTACCGATTTATTGTCTGGGTTAATTAATTAATTTATTTGTTTATTTATTTATTTTCGTAGAGAGGGATTTTATTTTTCTGACCTTTCCATTCAGAAAAAATTTTAAATGAATGTCTCTACACTGAAAATTGCTCTTATAATAAGTGGAAATATTTACATTTGTTAATAAGTTTCTCTTTTTTAAAATTTATGACAAAATACCCTGAAAACAAAGTGTTCCTTGCATAAAAGAAAACGTGAAATAGAAAATGCATAAACATATATATATATATGTGTGTGTGTGTGTGTGTGTGTGTGTGTAACATATATATCAAATAAGATAATGGCTATTGACTGACATATTAATGAAACACAAAAAGAGTCAGTAAACAATGCTTACAATTGTTAGTTGTTCAAAGTATGCTTTGCACTTTGTTATAGTAACTTTCCTGGTAGACATGGCAGGAGACAATGCCAATGCATGTACTGGATGTTCTGTATCCTACGACATTTGCTTATAAAGTCAAGGCATAAATATTGGCATGCTTAGTGAAGAAAATTAGTAGAAAAAAGTTCTACATAAAGTAAGGAATAAATAATGCACTGCATTTGAACTTGATATTGAGAGTCTATATACCTGTTCCTTTATTTGTGATATAGTGTGTGTGTGTGTCTGTGTGTGTGTGTGTGTGTGTGTGTGTGTGTGTGTGAATGTACCTCCTATCTTCTTATAACTGAAAATACAATCTCAAAGCTGGCCATTGTATAGTGCGGTTTTGTGATGTGAGTTTACCATAATGATGGTTCTATACACTTGCAAGCTCTAAATAACTTTTAAATTTAGGGCCATATTTGTGCTGTGTACAGATAATTGTCAGTAACAAATATTTTTTTAAAAGAAAATTTTTTATACATGACTGAAGTTATGCCTCCAAATGTAACTTTAAATGGCTGTATTTAACAGTCAATGTAGTATCTTAGAAAACACACAGAGTTTTACAAAAGATCAGGGTATGGTTTCATTTTGGTAGTTTTGTCTTATTAGATTTTCACTTGTTTTGATATTTTTGAGAAATACAGATGAGACAGACAGACAGACAGACAGACAGACACACACACACACACACACACACACAGAGAGAGAGAGAGAGAGAGAAAGAGAGAGAGAGAGAGAGAGAGAGAGAGAGAGAGAGAGAGAGAGAGAGAGAGAGAGAGAAAGAGAGAGAGAGGTGGAGGGAGATGGGAGATGGGGAGATGTCCCAGGATGGATGGAGAACATCAACATATAGGAAATATTTTAAAAATGATATCATGAGTGAGATAGCACTAAAGAAAGCCACAGAGAACAGAATTAGGCTGAAGATACTCAGATGCTGCTATGATGGAGAATATGATACCAGTGCTTGTACAAATGAAAATTAAAGAAAATGAGGGATGGGTAACTTAAATACAGTTGTGTAGATTAGGAAAGAAGCAAGTAGCATTCAGTGAAATTATGTTGGCAGAGAATACTTTAAAGGTAGACTTAACAATATAGAAAAGTAATTGATGAATTCAAGGTGGATTCCCACCAGCAACAAAGGAATGTTCCTCTTTCTCCACATCCTCGCCAGTACAGCCACTTTGGAAATCTATCTGGTGCTATCTCAGAAAAATGGGAATAGGGCTTCCTCAAGACCCAGCTATTCCACTCCTTGGAATATACCCAGAAGATGCGCCAGCACACAACAAGAACATTTGCTCAACCATGTTCATAGCAGCCTTATTCATAATAGCCAGAACATGGAAACATCCTAAATGTCCCTCAGTAGAAGAATGGATAAAGAAACTGTGGTACATATACACTATGGAATACTACTCAGCTATTAAAAACAAGGAATTCCCGAAATTTGTAGAAAATGGATTGAGCTAGAAATGACCAAAATGAGTGAGTTAACCCAGAGCAGAAAGACTCAAATTATATATATACTCACTTATATCTGCATACTAGCCCCAGGGGCATGTCCCACGAAAGCCTTCACTTACCAGGAAACTGGGACAGAGGGTAGGACATCCTATTGGGACTCTAGATGAGAGAAGCATGGGAGAATGGCAAAGTAGAAGGATACAGAGGGTCCTAGAAACCTACAAGTAGGACATTATGATAGGCAGATTCGGGCCCAGAGGTCCTGCTCAAACTAAGGCACCAGCCAAGGACAATACAGGCAGTAAACTTTAAATCCCTACCTAGATCTAGCCAATGGTCAGAACATTCTCCACAATTGAGTGGAGAGTGTGATATGAATTTCACACAAAACAAACAAACAAACAAAAAAACATCATGACCAAAATAAAAAAAAATGGCTAAAAAATTTTTAAAAATATGTTGTAGTGCAAAAAAGAAGATGTAACTGTTTATACATACTGTTTGGGTTTATTAGAATAAAACAGTCCCTTGGATCTATCAAATTGTCATGTATGCTTCCTAATTCTACTTATTCTTTTTATTGGATTTCTTCACTCCACCTTGAATTCTTTTTTTTTTTTTTTTTGGTTGTTTTACTTTTATTTATTATTTTTCTTTTTTTTATTAATTTATTTTTGTTACATCTCAATGGTTATTCCATCCCTTGTATCCTCCCATTCCTCCCTCCCTCCCATTTTCCCCTTACTCTCCTCCCCTCTGACTGTGACTGAGGGGGATTTCCTCCCCCTGTATATGCTCATAGGGTATCAAGTCTCTTCTTGGTAGCCTGCTATCCTTCCTCTGAGTGCCATCAGAGGAAGTGCCCCCATCAAGGGGACATGGTCAAATATGAGGCACCAGAGTACGTGAGAAAGTCATATCCCACTCTCCACTCAACTGTGGAGACTGTTCTGATGTCCTCTTCTCTGTCCCAGTTTCCTGGTAAGTGAAGGCTTTTGTGGGACATGCCCTATAAAGTAGTATTTTTCTTCATGAAAAATATTTTCAAATTTGCATTGGATTTGCTTCCAAAATTGATCTGTAAAATACATGCTATTACAAAAAAGCATAATAAAATTGACAGGTATAAAATTAAAATAAAATAATAGGTGATGAAATATTAATATATAATAAAAACCTGAACATATTTTCTAGTAATACAGCAAATAGCTAAAATCTCTATGCAAATTTTGCCATTAAGATGGCAGGGATACCATAAGGCTTACATAACACGTTTTGTAAAAGGCTATTTGAGATAGTAACATTGTAAGTTTGAGCTAATGTATAAACTTCATGATTTTACTTTGTGGTATTGTTTTTGAGGTTAAAATACTTATGCCTCTTAAAATATAAATATATAAGAAATAAAAGGTTTGAAGAACTTAAATGAATTGAGAGATATGTTATTTATTATAGCTTGAATTCATAATTTCATAATTTGTACACATATCAAAACATCAAATTTTACTATATAAATACATGAGTCATTAGATCACTAAAACTAGGAAAATACTGTTATGCAGAGAAAGTAAAGTTAGAAAAAATAAAAACCTAAGAGGAGAACCAGCCTTAATTGTTCTGTGCATCATGCACACCTTATACATTTTTAAATTTAGAGTTGTATAATCCTTTTGAGAAATTATATGTTTTCAGAACAAAACAACTGGACAATGAGACTGGATAAGACCTGACAGGATGCATTCTTCTCATCATGGTGGACACTGACACCCTGCTTGCCTCATGTTCCAGTCCCAGGTCCTTCAGTTGCTGTGCATTATCAGAACAGCACAGCTCCCAGGACAGCTTCGAAACATTCCAACCCCAACTGGTCTAGCATTTCAAGCTGTCCCATGCAGGGCCCTAATTAAGCCTAGAATTTCTTCTTCTTCTTCTTCTTCTTCTTCTTCTTCTTCTTCTTCTTCTTCTTCTTCTTCTTCTTCTTCTTCTTCTTTTTCTCCTTCTCCTCCTCTTTCTTCTCCTTCTTCTCCTCCTCCTCTTCCTTTTTCTTCTTCTCCTTCTCCTCCTCCTTCTTCTTCTCCTCCTCCTCCTTCTTCTCCTTCTTCTCCTTCTTCTCCTCCTTCTCCTTCTCCTTCTCCTTCTCCTTCTCTTCTTCTTCTTCTTCTTCTTCTTCTTCTTCTTCTTCTTCTTCTTCTTCTTCTTCTTCTTTTTCTTCTCCTTTTTTCTTTTTCTTTTTTGGTTCTACCTGGAAGGAACACAAACCCATGGGATGGTTCCACCTGTCTTTTTGTTTGTTGTTTGTTTTGTTTTGTTTTTTGAGACAGGGTTTCTCTGTGTAGCCTTGGCTGTCCTGGACTCTCACTGTAGACCAGCCTGGCCTCGAACTCATATCAATGTGCCTGCCTCTGCCTCACAAATGCTGGGATTAAAGGCTTGTGCTGACATCACCAAGCAAGCCTGGAATTTCTTAACATTTAGAAACTGGACCAGAAACGCTATTCCTAGCTTGTTTAACTATTTTCCCCAATTTTATTTGGGTCCCTACAAAGGTATTACTCCTCCCAAATCAGTGGGAAGAAACCTTGAGAGAAAGATACCCCATTTCCCTTAAGGGCCAGGAGGTTGGCTAAGAGTTTGGTTGCTTTGTTGGGTGATTGGTATTTGTTTTTACTGGGAGTTGGTTATTACTTATTATTGGTCTTATTTAGATAGAAAACAAGGTTGGACTCAGGATTTCTCTCTTTTATCTTTAATTCTTAGGTTTGATATAGGGGTTGAAAAGAAAGAAGGGGAACTATAGAAATATATAGGGATGATAGGAAAAAAAGTAGATTAAGGAATGGACCCCTGAACTTAATGTCTTAGTTGGTACTCACAATGTTATTCTTAATTCTCTGGTATAGATTTTTGTATATAGATGCAAAATAAGTTTAATTTTAGAAACATTGGTATTAAATTCAAATTTAAGATTATTCTTTGCACACATTACATATATTTCTACTCTAATATATGGTATTATACCCATATAGCTCAATTATAATACAAGGTTTACTTCCAATATTTTGAAAGTGCTATTGTAGGCTATTTAGGATAAGTAAATTATGCAAGTTAATGATTATTTGATCAAATCATGGTCATATCAATTACTAATCTATTTTTATCACAAGAATAATAATCCTAGGTGTAATGGATTGATATGTTTCTATAGAAAGATAAGGTAAACTAGTTAGATAAGGTCTTAAAAACCTCAGAGACATACAGAATATGGCATTTAAAGATGTTTTAATTATTTCAAAGATACCTTTACAATGATACAGTTTAACTCCTGGCAATACCCAGCCTACCTCAAAGAAGATAATGAGCATCAAAGAACCTCCTTATGGAGATGGTTTCAAATGTGGCAACCTGCCACTGGGCAAAATGTCCTCATTTATACCATAGACAGAATTCTGCCTAAAAATGGGCAAGCTTGGAAGCAGGCAGAGCCAAAGACTAAACTCTGCCAAGACAGTGTAAGCAAGTCCTCAATAGTTCCTGCCTCACATGTCTGTCAAACATATTGGATCAGAAAGCTAAAGAAGATGCTCCAACTTTATAGAGAATTTGGGATGACTGTTCAGACAGCAAATTGTCTCTGTCATCTTCTCATTTAGGAAGCTGCTGACCTGCATTCCATGTATACTCACTAATTAATTTTATTCCTTCTCAAGTCTCTGATGAGGTTAAAGACCAGATACTTTAGTTTTATAATTAAGCTAAGTTATTTAGGGGTTAAGATGTTGTTATGTTTAGATAGATGTTTTAAGTTGATAATGGTGAGGTATGGTAGATATTGATTTACATTCAGATATTTAGACTCACCAAGATAGGAAAGATGTTTTCTTCAAGGCTGCCAAATAAAAATAGCCAAAACACTATTAATAAAACATATATACAATTCTTGATTGTTTCATGGTTCTTCTTGTTATAGGTAGTCTATTGTGTATATGTGTAATATTATAAATATGTGAGTAAAATATTTTATAAAAATTTAAGGTAAAAGAAAAAACATATGTACACTTTTAGCATTGATATGTTTGAAAGAAAGTCCACCCAAAGAAGATAAAGAGCCAACACAAATTATACCTAAACATGAAATTTCTCTAAGATAGAGAAGTGTCTTCACTGAGTAAAGGGAGGAAATGAAGTATTAGGAAATCTGCAGGCTGTGGATGACCAGAAGAAAACACTCAGCAGCACTTTGGGAGTTGCTTTGTCTCATAACATCATTTCATGATGTGTGTGTGTGTGTGTGTGTGTGTGTGTGTGTGTGTGTGTGTGTGTGTGTGCAGGTCTGTGTATATCATTTAAATTTTTAATTTGTCAACATTTTTATTATTATAGTTTTCCTCTTTTTAACTCGATAAGTTTTTTGGCATATAAATTATGGCTTCCAGTTTTTTGTTTTTACGGGATTCCTGAGTGTGCAAATGTGGGGGTCTCTGAGTCTATATCTGTTTCTTGTGCTTTTTCTTGGGTTGTTTTCTTTCTGCTTATTTTTTCCTATTATGATGTGTTAGTTTTGTATTATCATTATTATATTATATTATTTTACTTATATTAGTATCCCATAGAACCTTTTTTCTTCCCTAGTGACAGATAAGGGATGATGTAGACCCTGATGGGAGAGGATTATGGGAGAAACTGAGAAGAGAAGAGGGAGAGGAACCCGTAATTAGGGTATGAGAAAAATGTATTTTTATTAAGAAGAAAGAATAAATATATAAAAAAGAAATTAGTAGAAAGGGCTAAAGAGATGGCTCAGCCATTTAAATTGTATGCCACTCTTAGAAATAACTTGGGTTTTATTCTCAGCACACATGTTTGATCTTGAATCAAGCATACACACATAATTACAAGTAAAAATAAATTTTAATAAGGAAAAATGTGCTAGATAGTTATAAATCAACTTGACAGAGGCCCAAGTCACTTGAGCTGGGATCAGGGTCGAGGTGGGAGTAACAAATCCAGTTAATGGAATGTCTCCATAAGATGTGGGCGTAGTCAAGTATGTACATCATTTTTTTAATTATTAGTTTGTAGAGGAGGGCCCAGCCTGTTATGGGTGGTGCCAAGCCTGGGATGGTGGACCTGGCTTCTTTAAGAAACCAGGAAGAGCAAGTGAAGGGAGCTCACCAGTAGGTGGCACCCTACATGGCCTCTGCATCAGCTCCTGAGTGGAGGTTCCTGTCCTATTTGACTTTCTGTTCTTGTTTCTTTCAATGAGGGACTATGATGTGGAACTGGAAGTGAAAATAATCTTTCCCTCCCCAACTAGGTTTTGGTCATAGTATTTATCATAGTAGTTGTAACTAACCAAGACAAGAAACCTGTACAATTTATTATGCATGTAAAATATGTAAACATTTGTTATATTATTCTTAAATCAGTTTTAGTTTGGATTAAAAATATATATACACTTTGTTTACATATAAAATATATGTAAACAAAAGCAATCTTTTAAATAACATAAATCTTTACTATAAAAGATAAAATTATGCCAGGTGATGCAGATGCATCTGGCATACAGGGCAAGCTCCAGGACAGCCATGGCTATGCAGAAAACCCAGTCTCAAACAAAACAAAAACATAAGTATAAATAGTACTTTAATATCAAATACTAATAACTATTCAAAAAGCGACACAATATTTACAATTTTAATCTTAGAGAACCAAAAGGTTTCATAAATACAATGACTAACCATTAACTGTTTTTCATTCATATAAATGTGAATAAAAAATATATCATAGATAATTTCCATGACATTAAGTCATGGATATGTAAAACTAAATACAAATAAATATCTACAGAATCACCTTGAAAATGAGCACACATTTGGCAGAATAATAAATAAGAATAATCAATAAACCCATAAAGATATATTCAATAGTAATTGGGTAAATTAGGAGTAATCAAAGGGGCTGGAAGAGATCACTCAGCAATGCTCTTGCAGAGAACTCTGGCATGATGGATAACACTCACATGGTGGCTTACAGTCATCCGTGCCTCCAGTTCCAGGTACTGATGATGTCTTCTAACTTCTGTGAGGACCAGTCATTGGATAAATTCTGTGAAGTTTGGCATAATAATTATATTCCAATAAAGCTGAAAAAAGCAGAAAGCACAAAATTCTAGAATATAGTTATTTTTGTTTGAGTGATTGGGATAGAGGATGGAAAGACTCAGGTGTTGGGATGTCATGTGTTCTCCTTGGGTGCAAGATTGAGATGCCTTCCCCATTCGTGTTATCTCTATAACTTTGGTTACTCTTTTTCCTTAAGAACAAGATCAATGCCAAGGGACACAGAAAGATTAGAAATAGAATGGGTCTCCTATGCAAGCTGAATCCATTAAACATCTCACCAACTGTAAAATCATGGCTATATTATCTTGTTAGTGTCCTGCTAACAGTCTGGTCTTTGGAGTCATTGTGTTATTCATTTATTCACCCCCAAAGCAAGGCGCTCATATTGATATGCAGTAAGCATTCAAGACCATCATTTGAGTGATATGAGCTCTTTGTTACTTCTCAACTCTCCATGGGTAATTGCCTCAGATTATACTCCCTACTTTGCCTTATTGAACTACTGGTATGTTACAAATCTATAATGTAATTTGAACTAGAGAGATGTGTTATTTTCTAATTTGTAGACTGTACTGTTATTTTATTATTTTTTTCACCAAAATGATAAAAATAGTGAGACACCAGTACATTTAATCTGTTCCTTTACTTTTTTTGTCTCCTAATCTTCTAGTTTATTATTTCAAAGTATAAATACTTTTAAATAATTATGGATGAAAATTATACACAGCCCACTAATCTACGCTTATCTATGTTTATATTGTATGCAACCATGTCTGAGGTTTCCTGTGCCAAAAAAAAAAAAAAAATCCTCAGGAACAGATCAGACTTGAAATCTATGCATCATAGCATAATGCACACAGGCTTCAGATATATTTAAGAAATAATATTTCTTGTAACTTAAAGGGTAATATGAATATTAAGTTGGCATGCATTTAGTTCATTCTGAATTCTAAATATTATAGCACTAAATGTATTGTTATCTACAAAGTGAAGGCTTCAGAGTCTTGAGGTTTGGAAACTTGAATATGAGATGGCATTGCAAACACTTGGTCCTCTGCTCTTAGAAGTCAATTCTGGATATGTTGTCCTATTATGTAGCACTATGATTTTTCTTATTACTTTTATGCATGTTTCATATGGGTTTTTCTTTACAATAAAACATATCTTAACTGTCACAGCAGTTTTCACTAATCTTGATCTGTCATCTATTATTTGTCAATTACTAAACCTGATGTTTACATACATAAAACTTTCCTATGGAAATTACCTTTTGAAAGATTCTTTAAACCCTTTTATTCTATAAATGTCTTTGCATGGAAAAGCCGCTCTTGATTTTTTCAGGTACAGAGTTATTCATCCATCAATAAAGAGAGTAGTAGGTTCAGTGTCACTACAGACATATCAAACACTTCCATTAAAAAAAAACTGACTCCATGGTCTAGCTCTTTATTTTGGAATATAGAAGTGTTGTTACTTCTCTTTTGTTTTCAGATACTCTTATGCCTTCTAAATTAAAAGAAGAAAATGTTGTATTACACACCTTGTTGTCAGTGACTTTGACGATGTTATTTGACAACATTAATAGTAAATTTATTATTATTATTATTATTTTATTATTATTATTATTATTATTATTATTATTATTATTATTATTATTATTATATGCATCAGCGTGTTTTGCCTGAGTGTGTCATGTGCACCATATGCATATGTGGTGGCTGTGGAGTATATGTCAGAAGTATATGTCAGATGACTGGCAACTATAATTACAGATTTTTGTAAGGTATCATGTGGGTGCTAGGAATCATGTCATGGAAGCAGCCAATGTCTTTTACAACAGAACAGTCTCTCCAGCTCTATATTGTAGGCTCAGTTTTCTTAACCAATATACTTTATTATGAACTTATTAACTGAGCATACATCACCTATAACTTGACTAACCAAAACAATAGCAAATGAGGATTAAAGAATAATAACAAAACTGTAAGGATATCAGTTCCAAGGACTATTCTCTTGGCAGAATCAGCAGGATTTCTTCTGCTGGAACCTGGAGTAACCAGAACCTGGAACCTCAGCAGAAGCCAGAGCCCGAAACCTTCTCTCAAACAGTTCTCTCTAGGAGCGTCTTGATGTGGAACAATGAACAGCCAAAACTACCCCAAGTCTCCAGTGGCCCTGCCTCCAGCTCTGGGCTCATTTATATATCTCCTCCCAGAGTCTGTTCATGGGATCTTTTCAGCTGGCAACAATCAAGCTCCCACAGGAGGTGGTTGGTCTTCCTGTGTATTAACCTTACCTGTTCTCTCCCAACACCATTCCGATCCCACACTTGGGATCATAACTAAAATAGGTTTCTCTCTCTCCTTCACCATATGACCTTTTTAGTTTCAATAAGGAAGAAATACTATCATCTTTATTGAACTTGCATGAATGAAAAATAGTAGATTAAGAATGAGATGGCTGTGGATACAATTCTAAAGTAAGAAGTTCAGTCTTACAATTCAAAATATCACCAATATAAGTGGCCATTAAACTTATTGAATTTAGCCAACCATATCATTAAATGTCAAGTTAAGTGCCTGTCCCTTGATTTGTTTGACACAGATTAGTAAGAACAGAGATGTGTGTCATTTATCTAATAACGAACAAAAGTGTTCATTATCATAATTATTTAATCTATATTTTACATGTGCTTGCTCAAATTGTACATGCTTCATGAAATTATGTACAAGATACTTAATTTTTAGAACTGACACACTCAGTGATTATGAATTTTATTTAAGTCATTATAGTCTGACAACATATTATATACATAAGTCACAGGGGAGATTACATCATTTTACTGAAAAGAAAAAAACCAGAGACTATATCAATACAATATATGCTTACTATTCTACTAGATTTTAAAAGACAGATTCTTTAAGTGTTTCTCAGACATTCAAAACAACTCTGAGACTCCATATTACACCCATCAGAATGGCTAAAATCAAAAATTCAAGTGACACCACATGCTGGAGAGGATGTGGAGAAAGAGGAACACTCCTTCACTGCTGTTGGGAATGCAAACTTGTACAACCACCTTGGAAATCTATCTGGTGCATTCTCAGAAAACTGGGAATAGGGCTTCCTCAAGACTGAGCTATTCCACTCCTTGGAATATACCCAGAAGATGCTCCAGCACACAACAAGGGTATATGCTCACCATGTTCATAGCAGCCTTTCTAGCCAGGACCTGGAAATAGCCTAAGTGTCCCTCAATAGAAGAATGCATAAAGAAACTATGGTACATTTACACTATGGAATACTACTCAGCTATGAAAAACAAGGAATTAATGAAATTTGTGGACAAATGCATGGAACTAGAAAGGATCAGAAGCAGAAAGACTCTATGGTATATGCTCACTTATAATTGGACACTAGCCTAAGGGGCATGTCCCATGAAAATCTTCACTTCCCAGGAAATTGAGATAGAGAGGAGGACATTCTATTGGGACTCTAGGTGAGGGGAGTATGGAGGAATGGGAAATAGAAGGATCCAGAGAGTCCTAGAAACCTACAAGAAGAATATTACGATGAACAGATGGGGGCCTAGGGGTTCTGCTCACATTATGGCACCAAGCAAGGACAATATGTGCAGTAAACTTTGAACCCTTACCCAGATCTAGCCAATGGACAGGACATTCTCCACATTTGAGTGGAGAGTGGGGACTGACTTTCACATGAACTCTGGTGCCCCATATTTGACCATTTCTTCTTGATGAGGAGGCCCGGTGGCACTCAGAAGAAGGATAACAGGCTATCAACAAGAGACTTGATACCCTATGATCATATGGAGGAGGCATCCCTCAGTCACAGACAAAGGGGAGGGGAATAGGGTGAAAGTGGGAGGGAGGGAGGAATGGGAGGTTACAAGGGATGGGATAACTATTGAGATGGATTATGAATAAACTAATAAAAATAAAGTAACATGATGAAGTCTCAAAAAAAGACAGCTTCATTTTACAAGGAACTTGCATAGAAGGTACACAAGTTTGCTATATTCCCCTTCTTCCTACAGTTCCTTTTTATTAATTTCTTGCATTGGCATGACACATTTCTTTCAATAAGTAAATCAAAAAGATATAAGTTGTTAATTTAAGTCCATTTAAGCTGTACTCTCTTCTATACAAATCTGTGTATGTTGACACATGGTATCATCTGTCCATCCTTTTCATGTTAAATGTGCTTCAGTCACCTATACATTCCCTGAATTCTACCTTACATTTCCTCCCTCATTAACCATGGAACCACTGGCACTGCTAGTTTCCTTTAGTTCTAACTTATAATTTGTAAAATATGGTTGCAATGAAAACACAAATTTACAAATAGTGATGACTGATGTATAATTTAAACATACACATTTTGATTTCTTATAATTTGATTATAAAATAAGCTTCTAAAAGCATTGTGGTGCGAGTTTTGGTAAGGATATGAATCTAAGCTTTTAATCCAACCAGGAAATGGTGGCATAATCCTACAATATTCATGCCACTATTGTATCTGTGGACATATCTTTCCAGGCCAGTAATTATTGTAGCTCTCAATGTGCACAACTGGATAAATTTGTTGATGACTTTTTCTCACAGTAATGTGTACAGAACTTTCTAGCATTGTTGTTCTGAATGTTAGTGTAGTATGTATGAAAATCCCATATTAGCCTCAGTTTAGATTATCCATGTCCTATGACTTAGGTATATGACGTCTTCAGCAATAGACTATTACTATCAAGTTATTGGTGAAAGCCAACATCAATGCCGATAGATTGTAACATTTGGGAAATGTCTATGAAACTTTCAAGACAAAAAACTTGGAAAGTTGTAACCCAGCACTACATTGGGAGAACAAGGCTATCTGAATCAATTAACCAGAGCACTTATGAGCTCATAGAGACTGAAGCAGTAAGCCAAGGGCCTGCATAGACCTGCAACAGTTCCTCTGTATATATATTATAGATATTAGCATTCTTATGAGAATCCTAATGGTGAGAAAAGGGTGTCTGTGTCACCTGTACCAGCTCTTAAGATTCTTATCCTCCTGTTGGGTTGTTCTGTGTAGCTTTGGCTGTCCTGGGCGTGCTTTGTGGACCAAGCTAGCCTTGAACTCACAGAGATTGGCTTGCCTCTGCCTCTTTGAGTGCTGAGATTACAGTCATGCACACCACTCCTGTTGATATGATAGTTTTGGTCTTACCTTATTATATTTGATTTAGTCATGTTTGGTGGTTACCTCTTAGCGACCTGTCCTTTTATGATGAGAAGCCGAAAAGGAATGGTTTTAGAGGGAGGGAAGGGAGGAAGGAAATGGGAAAAATAGAAGAAGAGGAAACTACACTTACAGTATATTGTATGAGAAAAGAATCTACTCTCCAAAACCAACAACAATAATAACAAAACCTGGAAAAAGAAAGGTCTTTAATGGTAATCCTCTAGCTCCATATCACCTGTTTTACTCTTGGCTCCCCTTTCCTATGAACCCTCTTTTTCCTTCATACAAACTGTGTTCTATCTTCCTCTCCTTGAATTCTACCTCATGGTCTTACACTGGTTTCCTGCCTTTTCTGGGTACTCCAATTTAATTACATATAAATGTAATGATTCAAAATGATGATCCACGTATGAAGAGAACATGGAGTGTTTGTCTGCCTGTGTCTGTGTTACCTCATTCAAAAATGATCATTTCTATAACCAACCATTCACATATGCATTTCATAATATCATTTTTTTCCAGATGAGCAATATTTAATTGCTTATATGCAACATATTTCCATCATCGGTTCATAAATTGATGGATATCTATGTTGTCAACTCTCACCTGTAATGATATATTGTATCCCCTTAAATTATTAGAGGAAATATCCCCTTCCTCTCTTAAGTTGCTTTTTTTTTTCATGTATTAGGTCACAGCAACAAACTTAGCAACTGCAATAATATTTATTCAGATTTGTACCCTGAAATTCTATGAAATAGGTAAATGTGTTTATTTATGGAGATATTTGATGTTTTCTTCCATTTAGTCCTTTACATTACAGCACGAGTATATTTTTAGTGAGGCTTTATTATTTTTAAGTTCACAGTCTTAAAAAAAACATTATTAATAAACCTCCTGAGTGCACAGTATCCTTTTATAGCCATATTGTGTGGCAATTTTATATCTGACATTCATATGCAAAGTTTTAAAATTGCAGCAGAAATGATCCCATTATTGTAAGAGCTATTATTCCATGTCACCCACACACAGCCTTTTTTCCTTACTACTGTATTACCATGCTACCATCTTTAAACTATTAGTAATCTTATAACCTTCAGTTAACCTCCAGGGCAAATTCATTCTCTTTTTTCTCATCTCAAGTTTGTTTCTGATTTCACTATAATTGTTTAATGAATTTACTATTTATGCTCGTGTAGAGAGACAGCAGAAAGTCAGGAAGGGAAATAGAGGGAAAGGGGAAGAGAAAATACACAAAGGAAATTATACAACCTGAAAAATACTCTCCCATAAAACAGAAACATTCCTCTATGTGTTTTTAGTAAAATTCAAAATAAAAATTCCAGATCTGTCTCTTAAAGAAAATGTAATGACCACTGCTTTGAAAAAATATTTTAAATATCATATCCAAATGAGTAACAAACATTCAAAGACATATGTATCTTATCAAATTCAACAAGATTTAAGGACTCGTTTATTATTGACATGTATTTTCAAGGATAGCAAACTTAAGATGAAAAACTTTTAAACCATGTTAAGAAATTCACAGTTTTACTATTTGGCTGGTATGCTTAAGTAAATTATATTAATGTGCTACAGCAAAATATGAAATAATTTTCACTTGGATTAAAAATATTAATCAATTCAGAAAAAAATATTAATTAACAATATTGAGTTATATTGTTGGAAAATATCATTCTAATTTTTAAATGTATATTATATTGAATACAAGGACCTACCTAATTCTCATGGAATATGAATAAGTTAATTTTGTTGTTGAGAATATATAGAAATCAAATAAATACTGTGAATAAATTTCAATCATAATCATATTTTCAGTAATATACTATCAAAATATATTCCATATTATAAACTAAACAGAAAATTTTCATTTGAGTATTAATTTTATCTCCATATATAATTTCAATTGTATATTATTATTATATCAATTCTCATTTTTCTGTTCTCAAAATGATAACTAAGGCTTCACTAATTTTTCTAGGATTTGAAATTTCAACTTCACTTCTTAATGATTGGTAGAGCCTTTTGTAGCCTGTATTTGTTAGGGATTTTGTTGCTGTGATGAAACCTCATAACCAAAAGCAATTTGGGGAGGGAAAGGTTTATTTCACCTTATATTTCCACACCATAATCCATCACTGAGGTAAACAAGGGAAGGGACCTAACCAGGACAAGATCCCAGAGGCAAGAACTAACGCAGAAGCTGTGCTGGACTGCTGCTTCCTGGCTTGTTTTCAGGGCTTGCTCAGCCTCTCCACAGCAGATGGACCCTCCCACATCAACCATCAAAAGTACCACATCCCAGTTCACTAGCCAATTTGCTGGGGAAAATTTCCCAATTGAAGTTCTCTCTTTTTAAATGACTCCGGCTTGTGTCAGGTTGATGTAAAATTAGAGAGGACAAAGTCCTTGAATCTCCTCTATTTTTGTCAGGTTGTTTCTTTTTTTAAATAGCTTTAAATTGCTAACTTCAATGCTTGAAATGGACACTGTTGCTATAATTTGCCCCGTGGCTCTGTCTTTTCCTTATTTCTCAGCAAGAATGAATCTAGCAGTAGTAATGGATTTATTGATCTAATATCTTACATGTTTTCAGTATTCAAATTTTATGACTAATTTAACACACTGGCCAGAACTAACGTTTGCTGATTATATATTAAATGGGGGAGATTAACAACATTGTTCTCTCCAAGTAAAATTGTAAATAAAAGTTGGAATCAGGTCACGAATCTGTCTCTTTGCAAGTCGCACCTTAGCTGTCATGTTTTCTCCTCATTAGCTTTCATGGCCTCATCATCTCTTTGCAGACAATTGACATTTTCCTTCATTGTGATTCATAAGTTTCATTCTAGCATGTCATATGGCAGCTATGCCAAGCCCACAGAGATAGAATTCTGGGTTTTTTACTCCTCATGGGCATACTTTTGCTGATTGGCATGTGGAAACTCGTCCACTGCCTTAAAACTAAAATCTAAAAGCTGTCCTTAACTCCATTGTTTCTATACCATGCTTCTGGAAATAAGCTTTAAGTTTTGCCTTCCATAACCTCAATAAAATATACCAGTTTGAAGAAAACATCTTTCCGGTCTTGGTGCATCTAAAAATCTGAATGTAAATCAATATCTATCATATCTCATCATTATCAACTTAAAACATCTATCTAGATTTAAAACATATTAACCCCTAAATGACTAAGCTTAATTGTAAAACTATGCTATCTGGTCTTCAATCCCATCAGAGACATGAGAAAGAATAAAATTAATTACCTGAATATACAGGGGGTGTAGTTTAGCAGCTTCCCAAATGAGAGGATGACAGAGACAGTTTGCTACCTGAGCAGTCACTAAACTCTGTAACTTTGGAGCATCATCTTCAGCCTTCTGGCTTAATATATTGACAGACCAAATATAAATAACCAAAACACTAAGAATTTATATAATTTATATAATTCCTGATTGTTTTATAGTTCTTCTTACAGTAGTTAGTTTATTGTATATGTATATGTGTAATAATACAAATGGGTAATAAATAAAAATATTTAGTAAAAATAAATAAAAGTAGAAAAATTGAATATTTAATAGATCACATACTCAATAATATATAAAGTATGTATTTTTAGTCACATAAGAATATTCCAGTTGGGTAAGCATTTGCCAGGATTAATATAAATGGGAACTTCATAGTGACCTTGGTCAAATACTTATCATGGTCACCACTGTACCACATTGCCTTGCTGAAAACATTTAGGGTAGTCCAAGAATGTATGCTACTCTATAATCCATATGGCAGACTTGAAACAGCATGAGAACTAGATCAAGGGCTGAGTATAGCATTAGAAAAATCTACTCTTAGTGGTCTACTTTTACCAGATAGACCCTAATATTCAGTGCCATAACAGGAGCCACTGGACAGACAGCCTTCAAGATTAAAATCATAATAGTCGTTTTCCCTTTAATGTGACTATATTTGGATAAGGGCATTCAATCTTGGTTTTTAAAGGGGTGTCTACTATGTTAGTCATCAGCTTGTCTGTGCTTCTGAACTCTTGGTAGATAAGCGTTAGTTTTCAGGTCCTGCACTTACTTCATCGCCTCGGATCTGCGTGATGAGAAAGACTGGCTATTGGTGAAATATTTTGGCAATTATGTCTGTGGATTTTGAAAGTGTATTTGTCAATAGCTACTTGAATTCAATTTATATTTTTCTGCAGTTTGACCTGTGATCTTTTTCTTAGAGAACCATTATTGTTCCTCATTAGTTCCTTCATTAGACATATTCTTCAAATTTATTCATAAAAATGCAAAAATAATTATAACAAATAAATAAGCTTGTCTAAAAATGTCACTTTCTTAGAAGATTCCTAGGGTTACTTTAGTTGTGCTCACTTATTTCTTGTTATATTATGTGCACTGTATTCCCTGTTTTCATGGTCTGGCAGTAACAGGGATGCAGTCTCAGACTTTCTTTAGGACTCTGCTCAGTCAATGGGAAGATTCTGGCAGTGAGGCTGGCAGCATCTCTCCTGTGTATGTGACTTTTAAACGTCAAGAGGGATGTACTTGACTGGGAAATCTGCCATTAGGCTAATTTATTGAATAAATTTGCAGGGTCAGCAATCACTAAATGCACACACAGACAAAATTATTTGATGTTGCTGTTTTAAAAATGGGACACAAATACAATTGTCTGTAACTACCTCTCTGAGAATTCATGTGAACAACTTGAGCAAATCTGTAATACAAATAAAATGAATAAGAAAAATATAGTCACTCAGCAAGAAAGTTTATAACTGTGACTCAAGTAGAGAGACCATCCTAATGAGACCAAGATTTTCAAAGAAAAACACTTGCATTTCACCACTTCAAATAATGACAAAATTTCACTATCAACTATGAAATAAATAGCACTTTAACAAAGAATTATAGACATTTCATAATACTTATAAATGCTTTTCTTCTCATTCTTAATTGTCATTTATAATCAAGATGAACATTTTATTCTATGTTTATAAGTGGTGTGCCTTCATTCGTAATCACCAGAAGAATCCAGGCAGCAAGCCCACTGCATAAGGTTAGGGAAGTGTGCAGATTTTATAGCTGCCTCCTGCAACAATTTTATGAGTCTCTTGATTGTAATGTTCTTAACTCAGTTGAATGTCTGAGCATTTTAGATGAGAGACATCCTTATCACTTTGAAAAATATGCCTCTTTAATTTTAATGGCACTATGAAAAATTGATCAACTATGTTGTTTCTGTGAGGCCCTTTAAAAATAAATTTACTAACCAATTTATCCATTTGTACTTAAAAGAAAATCCTTTAGCTCAATCCATGGAATGACCATTAATTAACATATGGCATCAGTTAAAAACAAATATTAATTGCAGTTTCAAATCCAGAATTAAGTTGCAACCTTAAAATTGCTTTCACCATTCAATCAAATATTCAATCAAATCATAATAATATTTGTCATCCGTTTTCATAATAGTTTCATATGAAATAGAAAAATATAAGAGCAAGAACTTTTGTTATTTCAGTATTTCTTATCTTTGCTAAATAGTACTTAAACATACATTGATTTTGAAATGGCTACCTAGGATATGGAGTTTATTTAGTTGAATATATTCTTTGTAATTCATGCACTCCACTTTTACTTCAGCTGAGTAGATGAAGAAAAAATCTCCTGTAAGTGTAAAAGTAATTAAAACACTTTGATCTAAAATTGTAGAGATCAGTTTAGAGGAATAATGCTGTAAATAACACTAATTATTGTGGAAGAGTTTAGCAAGAAAGGCTTATTATTAATTACACCAGCAATGATACATATAAAGATACACTTTTTGGGTCTGGAGAAAATTTTCAGTGCTTAAGAAGACTGGTGGTCTTCAAATTGTCTTCCAAGGACCTGAGTTTTTTTCTCCCATCTGCTCTTGTCAGCTCACAACCTTATGTAACTCCAGTCAGCATCCTTTTCTAGTCCCATGAGTACTACACAAACAAGGGACCCATACATTCAGGCAAACACTCATGGACATAAAATAAAAGTAAACAAAATGTCAAATGAAAAGACATAGTTTCCCAAAGAAATTAATATCTCAATGCTTAATTGATGAAATCAAAGCATATGAAATGTAAGACATTAAACAAGGGAATAATATTCATAAAAATCTATTATTCTTTTTTACAAATATTCTGTGATATTGACTAATATAGTTAATTGAACATTTAAGAACCCAAGGCAAATCTATTTCAAATTTGAAAATAACAGGACAGGATGGACATACTGTAATTTGCCATATAATCATAATCTTGATTTTACTACCAGGCAAATACATTATAGGTGTGAACTGGACATATGGCTCCATCAATAAAGTGCTTATACAGGAATATGGATGTAAATGAAGTTCTCTAGTGTCACATAAATGCCAGGTGTAGATATGCACATCAGTATATCCAGAGCTATGTGAGAGGAGACAGAAGGACCCCTGGAGCTCAGTAGTCAGCCATGACTCAAAATAATTAAGTAAATGACTAAAATATAGAGTAGCTGAGGCCTCCGCTTTTGCATGTGCGGCTGAACATACTTGAACACATACAAGCACACATAATACTACAAGGAAAGAAATATGTAGTTTATTGTATGTTATGAACATTGTTCTATGTCAGAAACAAAAACTACAAAAGTGTAGCTTGGTATTACAGAAATTACAGAAAATGATTGATTGTTAGGTATTGCTTGAGTGGGAAAAGGATTCAATACAGAAAATTCAGTCAATGCAATATTAAACATAAACAAATAAAGAAGCAGCAGCACAGACATTTCTCAGTTGATTCTGAAGAAAGTTTTAAATAATTTTTAAAAAATTACCATAAGTCCACTCTATAACCTAATAATTAAATAAATTTACCTCCACATTATAGAAATATTGCATAGAAAAAAAGCAAAGCAAAACAAAACACAGTAATCACCACGCTCGTTGGTAAATATATGGACTAGTAGCTCAAACAATTTGGTAAAAAATGTTTTTGACTAGCATGCTTTGCTTGGCTGTAATTATCAGGAGAACTACTGGAATCAGGACAACATGCAGTGTCCTATATGTGGCTTGGTGAGAAGCTGGTGAGACAAATCAAGGAAAGATGAAACAACTCAGAGGGATATTGAAGGCAGCCATCATGAGAATGGTTTCCTGTTAGCACCAAGGCTGCACTTCCGTAAACTTACATTTAATGGTTCATAGGAAAATTAATCCCTTATGCTTATTTCTTATACAGAATTTAAAAAACAACCTTCACATTAGAAGTTAAGTTTCTGAGTCTCAGTCTTTTTAACTTTGGCTGCATATTTCATTTTGACATTTTGTGCTCATCCATTAAAGCTGTGGGGACATTTTTCAATCTTAAGTTTTTGTCAGTCACAGATTCACAGAGTTAATAAGCTGTGTTACTTATGTCCTCTGTCAAGTAAGTGCTAAAATGCTGAATAAGAAAAGGCTCAAGGACTGCAGGTTTACCATATAATATAATAATGTAGCTGAACGTGCCTTCAAGTACTGTTTTGTATTCATCTGTAGCTCTGAGTTCTTTGTCATTACCTACGGCACTTTGGTATTTGACCTTATAGAGAATTACTGTGCTATGTCTTCCATAGCTCTTTTAACTTTACTTTCCAATGGTCTTGTTGCCAACAGAATTTTTTTGACTGAATCACAAGTTTCACTTTAGAATCTATTTTCTGTGTGAATCATCTTCCCTTTTAAAAATATTTCCTTCAAGAAGTATGTTAAAATGTTCTGATAAGTGAGTTTTTTTTTCTTTATCTGCATGGAAAACCTTGTTCTCAGTGTTTTGATTTCTCACGTTCTTATGTGTAGTAAATGAATATGCTGGAAACTGCAAGGCATATAGTGCTTCTCATGTGGTATTTAGGTCTCAAAGTGATTACATGCCAATAAAATTTCTAAAGTATCAAAATAGTATTACAGCATTAGTACATATCATTCATTACAAGGGGACTTTTTGTGTTTGTTGCAGGTGAGGTGAAGTTTTTTATGTTAGCTTATGTTTCTTTTTTCTCATTAATTGACTACTTGACTTTAGTTTTATTCTGAACCCTAGTCCTTAAACTAAAAATACTCTTGAGTCATCTTTCTTTACACTGAGTTCAAAACTATATGCCATCATGTTCAAGGATAATGGAACAATTGGAGTACACCACTGATAGAGTCCAGCCAACACACACAAGGTCATTTGATCCAAGAAGAATAAAGGGCTAACATATTTATTTGTTCATTATTTGTCTATATAGATACATACATATGCATAAAATAATAGACAGGGGATTATATATATATATACATACATACATGTATATATATATATACATGTATGTATTTTAAAAACTGTGTTGGGAGGGTATCTCAGTACTACAGTTTGAGATTTTCCCAGTTTTAAGTCTGTTTTGAAATCTCCTGCAACACTTCTAGTGTGCTTCTTGTACTTCTTTATATTATCCACATCCATATAGATTTTTAATAGAATTAAAAGTGTTCCAAATTCCCAATACACGTAGTCTTTGGATATTTCTAACATTGTTTCTTTAAAAAAATCTTATTTTAAAATTTTCATATATAAATATATTTACTTTGTATAATTACTTAGGTTTTTACTCATCCTCATCTATCATGTTAGAATGCATCTAATATTTATTTATATATCTATATGCATGTTACCAAAGCCCATGTAGGAGTCACATAATGAAATATTAAGTAATTAGGTATATTAGTCAATGAAAAGTACTGCCCAGCTTTGTTGTGTCCATTCGTCTCCTGGTGGAATCCTGTCCCCACCAGATTCTGTTGTACTCCAAATCTTCCATAAGACTCCATAAACTCAACCAGAAGTTTGGCTGTGAGTCTCAGCATCTGCTTTTGTACCCTGTTCCTTCTCTTCAACTGCTTCTGGTATCTATTCTATTTGCCCTTCTGAATGAGAATTAAGCATTTTCCCCTAGGGTCTTTCTTGTCATTTAGTTTCTTTGGGTCTGGTTATCCTTGAAGGAGTTTCTGAAGAGACTAATGCACTAACCAAAGACCATGTATAGTGAGGATCTAGACCCTCTGCTCACACGTACTTGATAGGGAGCACATTTTTTGTGGGTCCCATAATATGGGGAATAGAGACTAATTCTGACATGGACTCTGGCCTCCAAAAGTTGATCACTTCCCCCTGGTGGCGTCACCTTGACAGACCACAAAGGAAGAGGATACAGGCAGTCTAGATTGAGTCTTCATAGGCTGACATCAGATGCTAGGAGTGGAGGGCTTCCTTCTAGAGGAAGGAAGAAGAACATAGTAGAGAGGGAGGGTGGGAGTGGAACATGATGAGGGAGGGGGCTACAATCATGATGTAAAATGAATAAAATAAAAATAAATTATTGCGCACAGAAAAAAGGAAAAAGGAAAGAAAGAAAAGTGCTGTATTGTTAATTGCTTTTAAACTGACAATATTGGAAATAAAAAGTAATTAACTGCAACATTTAAATTAAATATGCTTTTTTTTTTTTTTTTTTTTTTGTAAAGTAATGAAATTGGCCTCTGAAGATATTGGGCCTTAAGATTCTTTGGAAGTTCCTTGATATAAGGCAGATTTCATGCAGTTAAAAAAAAAATAACCCAAAGAATCCCA
Organism: Acomys russatus; assembly: GCF_903995435.1. Classification (NCBI taxonomy): domain Eukaryota; kingdom Metazoa; phylum Chordata; class Mammalia; order Rodentia; family Muridae; genus Acomys; species Acomys russatus. The sequence continues at coordinate 72,473,875 of NC_067137.1, forward strand.
TGTTATCTAAACCTACTTTTTTTTAAACCCCTATTATAATTAACATAAAAATGAGGCGCTCAAATTTAACTTGTGCAATGAAAATTATTAAGCCACTGAAACATACACTCTATTCTTAATATTAAAAACTGATTTCTTGTCCATAAATATGTATATGAGTTAGAATTTTGAAGAAAAGACATTATGTAATCTACATGCCTTGAGATTCTTATTACGTGCATTCCCCAGTATTAATATTACTATGTTTAGGGGATTTCAGCTTTTTTTTTTTTTTTTTTTTTTTTTTTATAAAACAACCTCAGGAAGGAAGGGGGAAGGATAAAGAGAAGGAGGAACGTGTTAGGGAGATGCAGGGATAAAAGGGAATGACTTCTTCCCTAGAGATAAGGAGACTTCGATTGAAATCAACCTTTAGAAAAAAAGACGTAATTTCAGATATTTTTAAAATAATTTATTTTAATGTATATATTCATTTTACACTGGATCATAGTCATTTCCCTCTTCTCCTCCAAGCCATTTCCTCCTACCCTCTTCCCTCTATCTCCCCTCCCCTTGTCCTCAGAAAAGGTGGATACTCCCTCCAACTTGCCCCTATATATCAAGTCTCATCAGAACTGAGCTCCTTCTTATTCTCTTAGGCCAGGCAATGCAGCCTGGTTAGCATGAAGGGATTTAAAGCAGGCAGCAGACATAGACAGCACCTGTTCAACTTACTAGGGGACCCACATGAAGATCAAATTGCTCATCAGTTACATATGTGTAGAGATCCTAGGTCCTGTCAATGCATGCTCTATGGTCGATGCTTTCCTCTTTATAAGGCCCTTGCAAGAGTGGGAGGGAAGGATAGAAGGACCCAGAAAGATGCAAAAGGCCAAGAGAGTCAACTAAAATTTCAAAAATTTGACTTGAAATAAATTTTAATTCTATGGATAAAATCAAATATAAATTTCAAGAAATCTTAGCTAATTACCTTTAATTTATGAGGTTATAGTTTGATTCATTAAATAAAACTATTTGTTTCTTTTAGTTCTTATCATTTGTGAAACATTAGTCATGTGAATCAAAATACCTCATTATCTCAGTATGCCTTTTGTACCTTTTAATTTTAATACATATTATTATTATTATTATTATTATTATTATTATTATTATTATTATTATTATTATTATTTCTTGGCACTATCTAGTATGAGAATAACGTTTTTCTAAATATAAAAATTATATCTTTTACTTTCAGAATGAACTTTTCGAAGACCTTGCAACCAAGTTAATGATATGCCTTATGATCATTTAAGACTTTGTACCCAACTGGTTTTTCTTCTTAAAATTTTTTTATTTTGTTATAATTTATTCTGATTGCATCCAGATTGTTATCCCCTCACTTGTATCTTCTCATTACCACCTCCATCTCTCTTCCTCCCTATTCTTCTCTCCTAGACCTCTGACAGAAGGTGACCTCTTCCCCCTTCATATGACCACAGCCTATCAAGTCTCGTCCAGATAGCCTGCTTCCCTTTTCTCTGTGTGCCACCAGGCCTCCTCACCAAGGGAAAGCGATCAATTCTGGGACACCAGAGTTCATGTCAGAAGCAGTCCCTGCTCTCCCCACAACCTTGGAGAATGAGCTATCCATTGGCTAGATCTGAACTGGGGGATTAGGTACTGCATGCATTGTCCTTGGTTGGTGCAATAATTTGTGCAGGCCCCACTATATCCAGATCCACTAGCATGATGGTCTCCTTGTGGAGTTCCTGAACCTTCTGGGTCCTTCCAGCCTCCCATTCTTCTATACTACTCTCACTCTGGAGCCCTAGCACCTGGACTGACCCCTGCTGGGTGGATCTATCAGACAAAGTCTATGTTGGGCTAATTGCCACTTATAAGTGAGTATTATATCATGCGTGTCATTCCAGGTCTGGATTAAGCTCACTCAGCATGATGACTTCTAGTTCCATCAATTTACCTGAAAATATCAAGAGGGATGGGAGGGAATGAGATACCAATGGCAGCCACTAAAGGCTAGGGCACAACCAATACTATGGAGTTTTTCTACTTCGTATTCAGCCTGCTTTGATTTTAATTGCCTTTGTAGGATGGTAATGGTTCTTATTTTGATTTGCACTTCCCATGTAATCAGCTTTTCAACCCAAATTGAGCATCTAGCTATCTCAAACTATATATTTTTCTATGCATCTGGCCCAGTATAATGAGTTGTGTGTGTGTGTGTGTTTACACATAATACAGTAAATAAATATATCATTTACTTAGATGCATCCTAGAAATATAGACTGATAATATCTGCACACAGTTTTGAGTGCTGTTATGACTGAGTAGGATGCAGCAAACTAAACTCTTCCTTTGTAAATTGGTTGAAACATTTAATATTCCTAATTAATTACTTCCCTTTACCAAGGTATGTGTGGTGTGTGTGGTGTGGTGTGGTGTGTGTGTGTGTGTGTGTGTGTGTGTGTGTGTGTGTGTTTTCAGTAAATATAGAGAAAGATATTTTGTAAGGGATAGATGGAAGTCACATGTAGAGCAGCAATGATTTCACATTTGAGCTCACTTTTGCTTTGAACTACTTCAGCAGGAAGAATGTTGCATGTGTACAATCTACTGAATAGAGGTTTTATAATTAAATTCTAGTCATATTAGTAAATTCTGTTTTTGTTTTTTCTTTTTTCTTTTTATTAAACAGATGGCTAATTGAATGCCATTTTGTGTCTAGCTTCCATTTCTTTGGACTATTATGAAATGTATTGAATGAATTAACTATGAAATCAATGCATATCAGTCACTACCTATTGCTGTCCTCTGACCTCAAAGTCGTTTCCCTTGTCCAGGGAGTTACTGAGCAACACCATCAGTAAGTTACTTCAAGAGTTGCTCACAGGGAATTACAAATAGAGCAATCCAATTTTTAGGTCACCGAGATTTATGTTTGATTGAACTGCTGAACTCTTGCTGTTAGAGAGAAGCGATGATTAGTTGTACTAATTTTCAGGGTGACATTTACATAAGTGGTGAGGGCTCCAGTAGAGCATTAATTTATTTGTCATATGATCTTGGATGAGGGCTATTATTTGTAAACATTTTCCTCCAGCAAGTATTTTGTGCTTTGTTTTTGGCCGATGACACAAGATTGTTTCCATTTTTAATCAGTGTCTCTAGTTTAATTTTAAAAGCACCTAGGTTTAGCTGTGTTCATGCTGAGAAAGTATGTTTTAATAATAGGGTTTATGCAAATCATTATGATCATTTTTAGCATGAGAAATTAATTCATACAAAATAAATTTCTAAGTTATTTTGTATGTGGTTTAAATTATTTTATGTTGTCCTTCCTTTCTTTCTGACACAGGCGCCTGCTGTATTGCTGAGTAAACTAAAACTGGCTATTTAGTGCATGCTTGCTGTAAACACATAAATACTGATATACTTTACCCTCTCTTTATATTCTGGAATTATAAGCATATAGAGGAAGCTTGTCCTAGATGACAATCTTGTTTTCATTAGTTGCTATGTGACCCTGACAAGGGTGGTTGAATTTTATTTATTTATTTTATATAGAAATCATAGAAGAATACACAATAATCTAATTTGTCTTGGAATAATTCTTTGGAAACATGAGGTAACATAGGCTTCATACTCTGTGGCACTTAGTAAATAATTTTTTTTCATTTTTCCTATTTTTTGATAATTTATTTATTATATATACATTTATATTATTTTACATATATAAAATAAACTTCCTACAACAAGAAGAGCCATGAAATAATCAGGAATTTTTTTAATGTTACATTCATAATGTTTTGGCAATTAGTATTTGCCAGCCTTGAAGAGAACATATTTCCTATCTTGGTGAGTCTCAAATTCTGCATGTAAATCAATATATATCATATCTCATCATTATCAACTTAAAATATCTATCTAGACCTAAAAACATCTTAACCCCTAAACAACTAAGCTTAATTATAAAACTAAATTATATGGTCTTCAATTCCATCACAGATTTGAGAAAGAATAAACCTGATTACCTGAGTATACAGGGAGTGCAGGTTAGCAGTTTCCCAAATGAGAAGATGACAGGGACAGTTTACTGCCTGAACAGTCGCCCAAAACTCTCCATAACCTTGGAGCATCATCTTTAGCCTTCTGGCCAGGTATATCTGACAGACATATTTGTGAAGCAGGAACTATTGAGGACTTGCTTACCCTGTATTGGCAGAGTTTGGCCATTGATTCTGCCTGCGTCCAAGCTTGCAAGAGAGAAACTGTATGTCTCACATACATGGATCTTTCCCTGAAGAACTGGAATTTGAGGGAAGAGTATGGCCTTTTCTGTGTTGTACACACCTTGAAACAGAATCCTGTTTATCTTTGGTAATTCATCCCTTTGGATTAGGATGACAATCTGAAGCATTTCTAATTGTTACCACAATGCAATACAATAAAAAAGGCACAATGCAGAACTCAAACTTGATTTTACTGTGTATCATAACTTTGCTAAAGAGGCAGAGCTTATGGCAGAACCTGGGACAAAGTCAATCTGTTTCCTAAACATTTTATTTCTGGGGTTTGTATGGCATTCACAAACAAGTATGAAATGCATGCATAGAGAATTGAGTCTATCATTTCTATGACAAAAATCTGGGAAACATGAATATTTTTCAATTATTACATTTTGGGAACTGATTTATTTTACACAATAAAATAGATCGACTGGCTATGTAAAAGAAAATGGATCGATATTCTCTAAGGTGTATTAAATGAAAAGAGAAGAAAAAATTGTTTGTAGTAGTTTCATGAGTGTTTGTAAGGATCTACATACACTAAAAAGCATGATGCCTTGCTTTGGAGGGATACTCACTTTTTAAGTTCTTTTATTCCTTATCTATCAAGTATATATAAATATAAAATCAGTTTAAATTATTTATGGAAAATAATAAATGAACAAACACACAATAGCTATCTTATGGTTGTTGGGGTACAACAACTTGCATTTATATGTGTGTTACATCTTAGCTGTTATATAATTCCACAAAATTCAAATTTATTATATTAACTTAAATTGATACATTAATCTAAAGATTCATAAAATTTTAAAAATAAACTGTATTTACTATTTTACAATTTTACGGTAAACATGCATTCATTTTAAGTGTTTATAAAAATTAAAAATTATAGAAAATAGAAAATTTAAAAATTCTGATATGCAATGGATTTTTATTGACTTGTATTTGCAATGACAATACTATGACAATATATAGCATATCAAGAACAAATACATCTCTACTTTTCACTAGTTTATCCTGGAGAGTTTCAACATTTTCGTAACTTTTCATTTATTTTCAGCAATTCATATAAGGTAGTTTAATAATACTCATTCATGATTTCCCCTCTCCAATTTCTCCCTTTTTCGACCATGATTATTTCCTTCAACATAATGCGTTCCTTTTCCAAACACAGAATGACCACTTGATTCTGCCTGTATGATGTGCATGGGTGTGGTACTGTATACTGGATCATGGCCAGCCTCTCAGAGGCCAAATTGCTAAAGAAAACACTCTAGTCCCAGAAGTCATCATTGGTGAAAACTCCTCAGAAAAAAGTCATGTTGTATAAAGCTCACCTTTGTCCATATTGTCATTTTGTCTGCCTTAACCTTGTTCAGGTTTTATGTATACAGTCACACCATGGAGGCCATCTCAGTACCTATTTTAAAACAAATGAATTTACTTTCTTAAGTTTAGAATTACATTTATGCATGTTGACATTTGTTTAAAATCCTACTACTAGGGAGTCTAAAGTGGAAGATTTGAGATTTTGTGGCCATCCTCGACTATGACTCAAAAAAAAAAAAAAATTAAAAATACAAAACACAAAAACATAAAATTCACTCAGCTTCTTAAAAAATAAAGAATCTCTACTAATCAGACACATCTATCTAAGCAAAGTAATGTAAATTCCTCTTCTTTCCCAGACATGAAAAATCATGACATAGGCTTATTCATAAATTTAAAAAAATATCATTAAGATATACTATATGTCAATAGGATGTCTTCCCCTCTGTCCCAGTTTCCTGGTAAGTGAAGACTTTCATGGGACATGCCCCTTGGGCTAGTATGCAGATATAAGTGAGTATATACCATTTGATTCTGCTTCTGGGTTAACTCACTCATTATGATAATTTCTAGTTCAATCCATTTGTCCACAAATTTCGTGAATTCCTTGTTTTTAATAGCTGAGTAGTATTCCATAGTGTAAATGTACCACAGGGTTCCTGCTCAAACGAGGGCACCAGCCAAGGACAATACGTGCAGTAAACTTCAAATCCCTACCGATATCTAGCCAATGTACAGGACATTCTCCACAGTTGAGTGGAGAGTGGGGTCTGACTTTCATACAAAGTCTGGTGCCCCAAATTTGACCACATCCCCTGGATGGGGAGACCTGATGGCACTCATAGGAAGGATAGCAGGCTACCAAGAAAAGACTTGATACTTTATGAGCATATACAGGGGGAGGAAGTCCCCCCCAGCCACAGTCATAGGGGAGGGGTGAAAGAGGAAAATGAGAGGGAGGGAGGAATGGGAGGATACAAGGGATGGGATAACCACTGAGATGTAATATGAATAAATTAATAAAAAAATAACATTAGAAAAGATATACTATATGAACTTCTCTATTAACAAAATATTTAAAAATTAAACCGTAAGTATTTTAGTACTTTGGACATTTTTGGGGTAGTTTTTGTCAAATATCTTACTGAAATCAGGACATAACAAATCCCCTTTGAAATAAACTTTAGTGAAAAGTACATAGAATAAAAATGAGAACAGAAAATAATGGTGGCAACATTCCTTCTTTGAGCAAATCTGCTGGTTGTTGGGACTGGAAGTTCCTATGTAGGAGCTCACAAATGTTCAGCTCCATGGCTTGAGTGAGATCTAGTAGACTTCTAACAGGGTTATGGGAAGCAAAGCTGAGAGAGTTGATGTTTATTAAGTATTTGTACACTCACGTTTTATGTTGTGTATCAACTGATATAATATTCATGTACTGCTTATCTATCTCAGATAATGTGGTTGAGGAAAATATTGGCTTGAGAGTAAGTCATATCTCCTTTTCCTTCACTGTGCACATATTTGAACATTTTCCCAATGGTTTTAAGTTTTCTGGCTCACAAAATAAACAATTTCTGTAAGATGATCTTGGAAGTATGTAACAATCTTTTATTTCAAACTATTAGGAGTTCCACACATTTAGAGCATTGCTTATTTTAAAGCACCTAGTAAAATCATATTTTCTGCTAGTATCAAAAATAACAACAATCATTAATTAATAATAAGACTTCTGAGCTGACAAAACAAAACATGTGTCATTTATCAAATCTTTTATATTTTTATAAAGAGTGTCAGGACAAGCAATAGATCAAATTAAACAATATTTGTTTCATCTTATATTCATTATTTATTGTCATATTTTGAAAACAGTCTGTGCTTCTGTCAATATTTATCACAATCTAAATCAAGCTAAGATATTTTAGTAATTTTAAAGATATTTTGAAAATTATTTGCACTGCATTAAAAGTGTTAGGTTGAAATATCAGTTGGAACTCCTATTCAGTTCTCAGAGGAGAAAAAGTTAAACGCTGCATCCCACACAGAGTGACAGTCAATCCTCAGAAAGGAGAAGAAATCATCACAGATCATACACTTTAGAAACACAACTAGAGCCACGCATAATAGTTCACACCTTTAATCCCAACACTGGGAAGTAAGAGGCAGGAGGATCTCCTGAGTTCAAGGCCAGCATGATATACATAGCTAGTACAAGACAGCCATGGCTACACAGAGAGATCATGTCTAAAGAAACAAAACAAAACAAAAATAAATAAATAAAACAAAAATACCATTAAGAACTTATAATTCAATGTATATAATGTATCTAAACACATCTTTTCTCCAGACATGAATGTATTGCAATGGATAGATTTTTGCCTTAAAAAAATAAAGTTAACATAAACTAGATCTGTTTTTCTTGTAGACCAGACAGGGATATGATAGATTTTCTCACTTCTATACCTAACGTTATGTGCATGTGTACCTGGTACTTAGCAAGTCATAATTAAGGATACTGTGAGTTATAAAAATACTATGTGGGTTAGGATCATTTAAATCACCTACAGTTTCAAGAGACCGTATCTTCTAAAAAATTAAAAGCAGAGGTTTTATTTGTTGGAATGAGAACATATTGCACATTTCCATTGGAAAGGATTTTTTTCTTAATATATATTTTTTTACTAAATATATTTTTATTTTTACATTGAAAAGCTTTTTATGTAAATATATCTTAGTTTTAATTAGTGAACATTCTGACTTGAATTGGAATTGGACATGCAACTTAAACAATAAATCCCAGGTATCTTTCAAGCAGTTTTTGATGGCTTTTCTTGGTTCTGTTTGCCTCCTCTGAAGAGTCCCCATGTTCGTTCAGCCAGGTGTGGAGAAGACATGTAGTAGATGACCACCCTTCCCACCGACACCCTTCTCAGAACCAGCATTGGAGATGCGTTCACCCTGCCAGTCCTCTGCAGCAGCCAGGCCCAGCGCTGACTCCTTCATGGTAGTGAGGAACTCTTCAGGCTCTGGAAGTAAGTTGCACACATTCAGTTCCATCATTGCCAGGCAATTAAAAAACACTTTTGGGAGGTTTACCGGAAATGCTGAGAAATTTTGGACAAAGTGAAGTCAGAATTGTTCATTATTGTTCCTAATAATATTTTGAGTCCAATTTTCCTGGTAATGAAGTCTACTAGATTTCTTTTGATAACCTACACCCTTATGGAAACTTCTGATTTGTTTCCACACTCATGTTTTGATTTGCAAGCATTGCAAGATACATTTGCAACTTTGTTGCTTAGATAATGTAAAGGCTAAACTAATAATTTTGTCAACTGCACAAATAGATTGAGCATAGTCATGTAACAAATCTGTTTTAGTGTGTTATGACAACTGAAGGCTATGGGTGGACTGTATTGGTTTGTAAATGACTATTTTGCATGATTGGCGGACTTATAGAATGGAACAGTCTCTGGGTTTTTTTTTTTTTTTCATAGTTTATGACAGACTGTAAAAATTCACATTAGAAAAATCAAAGAAATAGCAATTACATGAAGGAAAATGAATTGTAATTAGAAGACTGAATACTTTGATGAATACAAAACATCCTAGTATAATATCCAAAAAGATCCTGCTGTAAAAGTTCTAGATAGATATATTGTTTCCTGCATTATGTTTATAGCATTCAGAATTTAAGACATTTTCCCTGAAAAGTGAATCTTTTTTAAACTATTGATTTGCTATTGTTCAAATTTTATAATATTATTGGAGATTTTTTTGCCTTCCAAATACCTATGTGGGGGGGGGGGGAACGCACGCGCGCGTGTTATCACAGACATCTATTATTGCTCCAGGGAATGTATCAAATGTCCTTACACAGAAAAAAGATGTTGGTCTATTTGTATAAACAGCAAAGTATTGGCTTAACTTTAACTGCTTATCAGTTATTATTTTTTTATTAAGTGAGTATGAGATGCTTCATAAGCAGAGTTCAATTATGCAGCACATTACAAGTCCAGGAAACCTTCAATAGAGATATCTATTTTATTAATGGAGAATAATTTCTTCATTATTGCTACCGGTTATGTAAGATTAGAGCAGTCCTCAAGAAGCTTCTTCTTTTTTTTAATTTTTTATGAGATGTAACAAGAATAAATTAATAAAAAAAAAAAAAAAAAAAAGACACACACACACACAAAAAAAAAAAAACCAAAAAATTTATTCTTGTTACATCTCAATGGTTATTCCTTCCCTTGTGTCCTCCCATTCATCCCTCCCTCCCCTTTTCCCCTTATTCCCCTCCCCTATGACTGTTCCTGAGGGAGATTACCTCTCCCTGTATATGCTCATAGGGTATCAAGTCTCTTCTCGGTAACCTGCTATCCTTTCTCTGAGTGCCACCAGGTCTCCCCCTCCAGGGGACATGGTCAAATGTGAGGCACCAGAGTATGTGAGAAAGTCATATCCCACTCTCCACTCAAGTGTGGAGACTGTTCTGACCATTGGCTAGATCTGGGTAGGGGTTTAAAGTTTACCGCCTGTATTGTCCTTGGCTGGTGCCTTAGTTGAGCGGGACCCCTGGGCCCAAATCTGCCTATCATAATGTTCTACTTGTAGGTTTCTAGGACCCTCTGTATCCTTCTACTTTGCTATTCTCCCATACTTCTCTCATCTAGAGTCCCAATAGAATGTCCTCCCCTCTGTCCCAGTTTCCTGGTAAGTGAAGGCTTTCGTGGGACATGTCCCTTGGGCTAGTGTCCAGATATAAGTGAGTATATACCATTTGATTCTTTCTGCTTCTGGGTTAACTCACTCATTATGATCATTTCTAGCTCAATCCATTTATCCACAAATTTCGGGAATTCCTTGTTTTCAATAGCTGAGTAGTATTCCATAGTGTATATGTACCACAGTTTCTTTATCCACTCTTCTCCTGAGGGACACTTAGGCTGTTTCCAGGTTCTGGCTATTATGAATAAGGCTGCTATGAACATGGTTGAGCAAATTTTCTTGTTGTGTGCTGGAGCATCTTCTGGGTATATTCCAAGGAGTGGAATAGCTGGGTCTTGAGGAAGCCCTATTCCCAGTTTTCTGATATAGCACCAGATAGATTTCCAAAGTGGCTGTACTAGTTTGCATTCCCACCAGCAATGAAGGAGTATTCCTCTCTCCCCACATCCTCGCCAGCATGTGGTGTCGCTCAAGCAGCGTCTTATTACTTCATGCCCTAAGTGATCTTAGAGGACTATATTTAATATAGAAAAAGAACTTATCTATATTATATAACAACAAATTCACTATAATGCAGTTGTAGCATAAAATACACATTTGACAAATTACAAATCATTATTTCAGTGTAGCATTTCACCTATGTATCTTTAATTTATTCATCAACCACTAATTCATGTTTATTAATTTATTTTGATATTTCTATTTGTTTTATGGCTCCTGAACTTATTATTGAATAGAGCATCTTGAGAAAAACTTGCTAGATTTTAATCTTCTATAAATCTTAACAAGATGAAAGATCACATCTACATTTAAGGCAAGGTTACACATTAAATGTAACTATTAATTATTCTTCTTTTCTGCTGAAAAGCTTAGCTTTTCTGATGAAAGCATTTAACTTTATAAAAGTTGTTTGCTAAGGAAATGTATTTATGAATGTGATTCCCTAATATTAATCACAGAACATTGAAATCAAACATATTTTTATATACTAGCATCTATATTACACTAAAGATCTGTTTAATTAATGAGAGTACGATGCTACATAAACATAATATATATGTTGAAAACAATTATTGTGTGTTAATGCATAATTCAGTTTTGTATTTGTTTTTTTTTTAATTATAACTATTATTTTTAAGAGTGGAACTTCCTCTCCCTCTCACCTTCCCCCAACCCCCCTGCTCTCCCCTCACAACCCCAACATCTTTATAAAACAGTGAATAGTGTTAGGCTAAAAGTCCTGCATTGATTTAAAAAACTTGAAAAACAGAGAAAGTATATGCATTCCTAGTTAGGAGCCAATTTCAAATAGCTCCTAGAAAATTCATAGCTTATCCCTAGTATTTCTCTTTAAAACAAAGTACAACAGTTTGTGCTGGATCTTGAAAATAAAATAGAAAAAGGAGAAGTAGAAGGAAATGCATGGAATACTCACTCCAACCCAGTTCCTCAGGGAAGCTGATCTTTCCACTGTTATTCTAGTAGCATTTTTCTCTGTCGTTTTAGCTCCTGGTAGGCCAAGCATCCTTTTCCATTCCACCTCTTCCTAATTTATTTTTTTTTTAAAAAGTTGTTCATGAAACAAAAAGTTATACATGATACTACTAAATAGCAAATCTTCTCATGTATACACATCTGTGTGAGTGCATGCATATGCATGTTAATCTGTTTTGTGAATACATAATAGCAATAACACCCCCATAAGTTATTATACCTTCTAAATATTAAAATTATTTTAATGGCAAATAATATTTAAGTTATTTTTCACAAATTTCACATTTATGATTTATAAGTATAATCTATAATGATATTGATACTTATATGCATATGTGGTATATTGTGCTAAATTATTCTATTTATTAGACTTATTTAATGATCAAAAATATAATTTTGAAATGCCTGGTTCTAATGTGTAAACCATTAATTCGGTTTATTCTTTTAACCATTTCTGTGCTGCTACAAGTAATATGCTCAAGCATATAGATGCAATTGTTACTTTTAATATATTTATATACATGAACTTAGAATACGTGACCCACAAAACAAATAAATCAGGATCATTAATAGGGCAACATCAATACCCAGGTGGGAAAGCTTACCTGATTATTTGAAGTGAGTGCCAACTAGATTCAGTAATACTGAAATAAAGAGCAGGAGCAGAGCAAGAACATGTGAAATTATGCATCTTTCTGCACAAAAAGAATAAATAAAAATACTTTAAGCGGTTCCCAAATAAAGCCAACCTAAAACAGACTGTGCCAAGTATTATGTTCAGTACATCTCTTGCCAGTCTCTTTCAATCAGATATAATTAATTATCTAAGTACTTCGCATTTATCATGTTTCAGAGGAATCTTAGTTTCCTTTTCATATCTCCGGCTGCATCCGAAAGGCAACGACTGGATCCTGTTATTAGCAAACAGATGGAGTAACATAGTGTCAAGCTCTGAAGGGGCACGGGAGGCATATAAGTCCACTCACTAGCATAAGTCATCAACAATGAAGCACCACGAAACTTTGATAGCAACAGGGAATTCCATTAAGCAAAACATGTCCCTTCTGTGCATTTGAAAAATCTAATCTGGTTGGATTTATCTACAGAAACAAGACCTGCTTTTGCCTTTCTGAAGCAGGTAAAATAATACCTGAAACTTCTCATTAAACTACAATTACACACTTGTAGGGAAATAAGAATAACAGAACACAGAGTGAGCTACCTTGGTGTAAATAGGAATTGAAAAGTAAAAATTGTCAGGTGCCTTGAGTGTGTGAAATAGCATCATTCAAGATAATGAAAACAGATTCATTGGAAATTGAATTTGTCTGGCTTTCTGAGATAGATTTCAACCCTACACTGCTGTTAATGAGCTGATGTGTTGTCCTTTTGAGATAAAATCCCAGAAGCTTGAGTGACAATACAGGGTTCCAAAAGCCTGGAAGCACTGAAAACAGTGCTGAACATGCCTTAGCTGGCAGATGTAGAGGATTTGCTGTCTGTGCCTCTAGTTTGTGTTGGCCTGCAGTGCTTCCTACAGAATAGTGCCCTGTGGAGAGGTCTCAAAAGATTCTCTGCCTTTGCAGAGCTAGGAGAAATTAATTACCTATGAGGAGTACTCATAGCAATGGGCTTTCAGTGAGGGAAGCTATCTCCCTTGTTAGGTTTTAGCTTTGAAATAAATGGGGACAAACCAATTTATACTAATTCAAATTAAGGCAATCATAGTTATCCTGAAAAGGACCCTATCCCTGTACTTAACCATCAGCTATCAATGTGAACAAAACCGTGGAACATTGTGTCAGATTTAGAATATTCTGGGTAAATGGCTGCACATCTCATCAACATTAAACAGGGTACAGGTGGCAATACACCAAGAAAAATGTTGGCAGCCTATCCAAAGGCTACTTTTAGTGAAAATCCATAAATAACCATGGGAAGAAATTTAGAATAAAAGGATATGAATGCTATACTGATTAATACTTCCAATTACACTTCCAGTGATTTCTACCATGAAGGCACTAAGTGATAGACATAGAATTATCAACTGAAAGCATTAAGACTACAAGAAAACTAGAAGACTTGATTTTGAAGTGTGACATTAGATGGCATATCTAACTTCAGTATTGGAATTTTAACACAAACATATTTCTACACTGTTAAAGAGATTGTAATGAAAGGTGGCAAAGACAGCATGCAGTTGGGATTGCTGCCCTGTGGGCTCTTTTTAGGCTGCTCGCCAATGACCACCTCCTCCATCGTTGCTGAACACCCACACATGCAGGGGAGCTGTGATATTGTGTGGTGGTGATTTATTTTCATGTCTCACTAGCCTCAGTTTTGGATTTGGTAAAATTCAAGTAGTAATTGGCTAAGTATGAAAATAAATTTCCATGCATTCTCTGGATGTCATCCAAACCACGGGCATTAGTTTTGGCCATAGAGATGAGAGCTCTGTGTTGGTTTCTACTCACCTGTTTCTTGTAATTTTTTCTCCTGACTCCAGGAAAGCTAAAATCTTGTAATACAAAATAATCATGGATTTCTTTTTATAAATTGCATGCAAGTAGACATAACTAAGATAAAGTTAAAACCTTAACATATTGTCTAGTATCTGAAAAATAGATGTCATTTAAACATCCATTTATGTATTTATGACTTGAGTATAGCACTCCATTAAAATAAATGAGCTCCTCTTCGATTATTTCAATGCTTCCTATGAAAATGTTTCAAATACAGAAATAATCCCTGATTTTAAAACTTGACTTTATTATTTATGACGTAAAAGAAAGATAAGCGTTAACATAACAAAGATTTTCTCTGTCGAACGAGGACTTAGAATATTCACAACTGGAATTTTGTGAAATATTTAAATAAAGTTTTTTTAAACAGGTTTATATTGTCAGACCTTTCCCAGTATGTTTTATATTTATGTTTAAATGAAACAGTAGATTTTTCCAATCCTTGATCAGGTTTAAGTAGTAATTCTGTTTGGCTTGAACAGTTACAGTAAACATGCATCTCTGTCATTGATGGATGTTCTTTATGTCATCAGACAGAAACGATTCCATGTGGAAAATAGCATTAAGGAAAAAATGTCATCCAATATAATGATTCCAAAAGAACCTTGCCAGATTTCTGAATTGCAGGGTAGGTT
The DNA here is from genome assembly GCF_903995435.1 of Acomys russatus. Lineage (NCBI taxonomy): Eukaryota > Metazoa > Chordata > Mammalia > Rodentia > Muridae > Acomys > Acomys russatus. Next base: position 72,488,878 of record NC_067137.1, read on the forward strand.
TGTGGTTCTCTATCATAACACACATGTGTTTTTATTCAAAGCATAAAGAGGTTGTTCAGTATGTTTGGTGTATTTTATGAAAGGTTTTAGACTAGAAATCCCAATTACTGACTTTTTAGAGACAAAATTCAGAAATGTGAGAAGTTATAAAATGGTACTGTCTCACAATATTATAAAGCCTCAGAAGGAAAGGGAAGACTGATGATAAAAATATTGAAGGAAATGTCATTCAAGAATCATCAAATATATCACATAAACATTTAATCTGTTCTATTAGTTTCATTTTATTTATATTGAACATGATCTCCATGAGAATTAAGCAGGATTTTCTGTTCTTGTATATTTTAAGCCTCAAAAATTAAAATGTTCTATAGACTTAGACAAATCTTCATATAAATAAGAAAATATCTCTTTTTACCTATTGGGATGATATTCTTTTTTTTTATTAATTTATTCTTGTTACATCTCAATGTTTATCCCATCCCTTGTATCCTCCCATTCCTCCCCCCCCCATTTTCCCATTATTCCCCTCCCCTATGACTGTTCCTGAGAGGGATTACCTCTCCCTGTATATTCTCATAGCGTATCAAGTCTCTTCTTGGCAACCTGCTGTCCTTCCTCTGAGTGCCACCAGCCAAGGACAATACAGGAGGTAAACTTTAAACCCCTTTCCAGATCTAGCCAATGGTCAGAATAATCTCCACAGTTGAGTGGAGAGTGTGATATGACTTTCTCACGTACTCTGGTGCCTCACATTTGACCATGTCCCCTGGAGGGGGAGACCTGGTGGCACTCAGAGGTGGGATGATATTCTTTCCTGTGTTACATTCATAAATAAGTTTAAACATGCAAGAAAGATAATTACTTTGGTTAATATGACGGATGAGGAGATATTTTAACTAACCTACAGAAAATTAACCAAAAAGAACAAATATTTAAATATATAATAAACTTTTCATGTAAAATATAAATAAGCAAAACAGCAAATAAATATGAATTACTATGAAAAGTATGCCATCCTTCAAAAGATGGATAGATAAGGCAGCATGATGTGCATATAAAAGAAGTACTATTAAACTATATAAGAGAAATAGACAAAGAAATTATTCGAGATATTGGATTAAAATAAGAGGTCATCATGTTAAATGAAATAGGTTAGGCTAACCAGAGAAAACAAATACCATGTGATCTCATTGATATGATGAATCCATGAATTAAAGATACCAGAAAAGAGTTTGGTAGATTGATGAATGCTTGAGGCCAGTAAGAAAAGGGAAAAAGCAAATTTTGATCATTAGGTACTGGGTTTACATTCCACAGGAGTAAGAATTTATGGTTTGGTATTACAGAGCATAGTACAGAGCAGATCAGAAAACTGTTGGTATTTCAGAGACAAGGCACTAAATTTGATTGTTTTTACTCTGTAGAAATGACAGATTTTTATGCAAATCAAGGCACACAAGATAAATTGAACATTACAAAATTTATTAGTAGAAACATCACAGAGAATCCCATTTGTATGTACAGCTTTATGCCCTAATACATTAGTAAAATCAATATAGGATTGTTAGATCACCCTACAGGTAAATGGACTTAGTTCGTACAGGTAAATGTACTAACCTAGTGACCTAAATTGGATCCCACACTGGAAGGAGAAATCCATATTGTGAAAGCTTTACTATGAAACTTTAGTGTACTTCATATTTGCACTAAGATGAGCACACATCACATACACACATGCATACATATAGATATTAATAGTGATATATTAAATTATTTTATAAAGAACAATTTTAATGACACAAGATTAAAATGTAAACAATGCATAAATGGAACACACAGTTTATAAAGATATAGCACTGGAGTCTTTAAGACAAACTCTAGAGATTCTCATCTTCTTAATATTAGATACATTGTTATATGTTGTAGATATATGAGGCATTTCATCATAACATTAGTTATAAATTAAACATTTCTGTAATCCTGTTTGACTAGAAGCTTGCAGAAGATGAAAACAAATGGAAACTTAGTAATAAGCTTTGCTGAGATTATATACATATCACATGACTCCATTTTGTGATTGGAAAATTGCAATCACTGCAGCTTAAAGGAAGTGTTAATACAAATAAGACATAAAACTATCAACGCTTCCAAGTTTTATAGTTGAACTTCCTTTGTTTCATATATTAAAAAATCCTTATACTGTTTGAAATACTATATATATATATATATATATATATATATATATATATATATATTTACTTCATTTAATAGATAGAAAACTCTTTGCTATTCTCTTATTAATCAATTTTATTGTTTCAGTAAGACTGAAATCTTTGTCTAGATTTGTTTTTCTATAAGATTTAATTCTGCAAGCAATTCTGAGATATTACTAAATTTGGCACCATTTCTCTTGCATGATCATGGGAAATAGTTGAAAAGGTAAATATTTCATTTTACACCACTTGTGGATTATTTTGGTACCAGACATCTTTCTTATTCAATAGATGTTGTTTTAATTTTAATAATATACTTTGTTATTAAGCACTAACATCCCATTTTTAGGGATGGTAATAAAAATTTCCACACTTAAAACACATACAGGCTGGTAAGACAGAGGTAACACACAAGACACAAAAGACAGTTTCATTGCAACCCACTGATACTAGTCACCAGAAATAAGGTGAGGAGAGGAGGAGTATAGGTCATAGGCTTTTCCCATCCCACAATGGTTTACACATCGTATAGTTGGAGTCCTATGGGCCTTGTGACATTGTTCTCATGAGTTCTCCAGGAATCTTTCACTATCTAGTGATGGGTTACCATGCTCTTGTCAGGGGCTCCAGGTGGTTTGGGTGAGGTAAGGTTGCCCTGCATTCTCCTACTGTGATGGTCATAAAGTGCTCTTTCCATGTCTTCAGTTGACAGTATTCCAGGGACATATCTGTGTGGATCTGTGACTGTTGGACTCATCTAAATCAATAACCTATTGAGCATATTTAAGCTTCTCTGACACTAGCACAATTATAATTTTGTATATAGGACTGACACATTAATTAATTAATTATCCTCATAAATTTCATGAAATGTTTTAAAGGATAATTCAATGACAATTGCAGTCTTTTTGTTATACAGAGTCATTTCTTAAGAGTACCCTGTGCTTCAGAAAAGCAGCTAATATTTTTTAAAATGTCCATTTGATATGGAAAATGTGTCACTTGTTTATTCTGTGGACTTTTTCTTCTTAGTGTGTACAAGTGTTTATATGTGCATGTTTGATTTTGTGAATTAACTGAACTATCCTTCTCTAACACTGAAAAATACATTTTGCAACACAGTGAATACTTTAAACTTTGTTTTCATCTATTGTATAATATAGAACTAAAATTATATTTAGAGTACAGCTTAGTTCTATTCCATTCTTCCTTCCCTCATAACTGATGGTCTCAATATTGTTTATTGAAGAAAACACCCATTTCTAATTAAATTGAAATTCAAATTATGACATGCACATTTTTCATATATGTATGAACATATTTGGATGTATTATTTTATTTCATTGTTCTGCTTATCACATCTACACAAATAACGTGCACCACTGCAAAAATTCTATTAGTCATGAGAGCTTCAATAGGCAATTAAATGAATAATTAGTACCATATGCTCATTATCAGCATCGTTCAACTAATGGTGAACATTTAGTCTTTCTTTCAGTCTTGGTAGTAGACAGTACTGTTTAAAAACTATGTTGTGAATTGTTCTGGATCCATGTGAATTGATTATTTTAGGAAATGATATCATTTTTTTAAAGTGGTAAATATATCTAGGGGCTTCTACAGGTCTTATTGCAAGCCTTATATCCCGGGGTAGCTAGCATTTCTCTTGGAATTTGTAATATGTGAAGCTACTTGGTGTTTTGTGATTGGGCTTTTAAAACAAAGCTACATTTTGAAACTGTGTCTGATAAACTGAGCTGTGTTTTGTCACTGTGTCTTCAAAACAGCTCCACCAAAGCATTAATAGTTTCTATATTTTCTAGTTTGCAAACCATGAAATCACATATAATGAAACACCACTTGGCATCTCCTGAATGTATGCAGAGTCTTGCACTTTATGTAGCTGCTAAAACAAATGGAAGCAAAATGTATAATATCTATGATAACATTGTTCAGTGGAATATCATTATTATCTATTGAATAGTAGGCTGCTAAACACGAATAAGCTAGTGATCAGGATTGCTCATGTTTTCCCTAACTTTCCTTTTTTGTTATTAACTAATTACAATTTATCTATTAATTTGAGTTGAGATTGTCTCATGTAGCTCATTCTGCTCTGGAATTCACCATGAAGCCCAAAGAGGTCTAAAATAAAGTATAATTTTATGATGTTTAAGTTTTCTGGTTTCTTCTTTTCAATGCTAAAATTGAACTTATGGCCTCCCACATGATCAACAAGCGCTCTAACTCTGAGCTTTTTCTCCAACCCCTCTCTGGCTTTTAAAGGACAACTTTCGTGTTTTGTTATCATTCATTGTTTGTATAAGTAATCTCTTTCTAAGAAATAATATTATTCTTACTGTAACCCATATTGTCCCATGAAACATCTTTTACATAATAACCATTGTAGAATAACTATTTGTCAACTTTCAGCTTTAATGGATCTGATGTTGGAATTCAGTGACCTTAACAGTGTTTCTATGTATGTAAAAGCTTACATCTTTCAAACTTCTTTGAAGATGACACTAAACTGGTGTGACAGAAATTTGTGGAACCTGCTTTCAGAAGAGATTTCATAGACTTTCAGCACATCAGGACATGATGGTGTTTGCTTTTGTAGACTTTTCCCTAAATCAAGACCCTACTCTCTTCTTCAGGAAGGGGTTTCTGGATAATAAAAAATGGAAAAAAATGCAAGTGTATTAAGTCTAAATAACATGATTTAATTTCTTTCAAGTATAAATATAAAAGTAAATAGAACATATCTTAATGAGTAATTACATATATGAATATATTTTTCAATGAATATAACTCAGAAAAACATGGGTTTCCCTTAGCATTTAGAGATTTAGGTGCTAAAAAGAACTCTTACTATAACCTTTTCTAACTTACGTTGTTATTTACTGGAATTCACTTTTCTTCAAAGTCATAACTTCCCAACTTAATACTGTTTCGAACTACTATTTTTGGGAGTTAAATGCCTTGCTTTTATTATTTTCTTGGGGAGGTCTTATTTCCTCACACATTTTTGTCTATTCTCATCAGCAGGTTCTTAGTTTTGTGGTTTCATGAATTAGAGAAACCTTCAGTGTTCTTGTTTTATTGAAGTACATAATACAGAAAGATTTATAAAACTCATGTGCATCTTAGAAACTACAATGTGAACAGATATTCAGCTATCACTCAGAAGACCACTATGATGATGCCTTGTCCTTCAGTATTTATTTGTATTCTTCTCAAAAAAAGTTTGAAAAGGTCTTAAACATAAAATATCTTTTTTTCTTTTAATGTTATTTCATAAGCACACATTTATAACTAGCATATCCTTTTTGGTGATGGTGTGATGAATCATATTTAAGTGTTCATCCTAACTTTGTATGAATGGAACATATTTTACTTGATGATATCATATAATTCTTTGTATTCATTCATTTTTCAACTTGCTAGTATCTTAACAATAATATTGTATATTTACTAAAAAGATCTATTTGTCTAAATTTCAGTTTGTTCTTATTAACCTAGTGAATAAATGTAGAGCTTTCTGTGCCCTGGGAAAGTATATAAGAAGAAATTGTATCTTGAGACCCTTCATCTGGATTTAAGAGTAGGGTAAGGCTACCATGTAGAATGATTTTAAGAAAATTTTCTTTCTTAATTTTTAATTTCTTCCAAATGCATATGGACTTTATTTATTTATAATAAAGTGCATTCAGTAATAACCTTTATGAAACAGTCAGGAAAGCCATATGTAAAAGTTACATTTGAAATGTTGAGCTCATTTGTATTTGTCAACCTTGAAGAAAATACTATCTGTCCTCTCTAGGGGAGTCTAAAGTTTTGTACCTAAATTATTCTCTACTATATCTTGTATTTATCAACTGAAAAACATCTTTCTAGACCTTAAAACTTCTTCTTAAGTCCTAAACAACTTAAGCCTAACTATTGCACTATAGGTATCTGGTCTTCAACCTCATCAAAGATATGAGAAGGAATAAAATAATTACTTATATATATTTTTTAAATTCAGTTTTCTCTCATTCCTCACCTAATTCTCCCTTTTGTTCTAAAATAAGATATGTTTTGTGCTCTGGTGTCCTTAAACATTTTTTCTCTTTGGTTCCTTATAGTTTTAACTGTTTCCCGTAGGTAAGTCTTTTTCTTTCTCATTTTGGCATTCTTGATTTGTGGGATTACTGAATTCATCTGTACTTTATAAATAAACAAAATATCCTTGCTGCATACTTCATGTTCACTCCTTTTGATTTAATTCCACTTGCAAAGTGTTTACTTCTGTATTGTTTCTTAGTTAGCATGCAATCTGTTTAGTTCATTTTTCATCATCAGAATCATTTATTTCAATATGCTATTTTAGTCATCCTATGTTTATGTTTAATAATTATGCCTGTGTTTATTTCTAGCTTATTTAACCAAAGACATTCTTTTTTAATATTTCTTAGAGTTTTAAATTCTCTTCGTATATTACTCATTTCTTCTTCTTGTGTTACCATCTCAATATTATAGGGATCATAACACATTAATCCTAGTTATCTTGAATTTTCCTCATGGTAATTTCAGAATCCCAAACTATCTTATTAAGATATTTTGGCTTGGTCAAATGTGAGGCACCACAGTACGTGAGAAAGTCATATCCCACTCTCCACTCAACTGTGGAGAATGTTCTGACCATTGGCTAGATCTGGGTAGGGGCTTAAAGTTTACTGCCTGTATTGTCCTTGGCTGGTGCCTTAGTTTGAGTGGAACCCCTGGGCACAAATCTGCCTATCATAATGTTCTACTTGTAGGTTTCTAGGACTCTCTGTATCCTTCTACTTTGCTATTCTCCCATGCTTCTCTCATCTAGAGTCCCAATAGGATGTCCTCCTCTCTGTCCCAGTTTCCACTCAGAGGAAGGACAGCAGGATGCCAAGAAGAGACTTGATACCCTATGAGAATATACAGGGGGAGGTAATCCCCCTCAGGAACAGTCATAGGGGAGGGGAATAAGGGGAAAATGGGGGGGAGGGAAGAATGGGAGGATACAAGGGATGGGATAAACATTGAGATGTAACAAGAATAAATTAATAAAAAAATTTAAAAAAAGATATTTTGGCTTCTTTTAGATCCTTTCTCTTGCCTTTTCATGTATCTTATAGGTTTTTTTTTTTTAAATATTAGGCATTTTGTGTATAGTAACCATTAAGGTAAAGAATTGTGTTCAATTCATTATAGATGGCTTTTGTTTAAAATGTCCTGTAACCAAAGAGATCAGGACAATTATTTTTTTCACACGTTCATTATTTTTTCACCTTATGATGCTTATTTCTCTGAGCTATCTTTCTTAAGAAACCTCTGTATCTTACAATAAACTGAGCCATGACTATCATCACTATATTGGATATGGCCTTAAAGAGTGGGACTGTGATAGAAGTCAAGATCTTCCATAACCTTTGTTCCAAATCTTCCTCTAAGTTAAGTGTATTATTCCTATTTTCTTTGAGTAACCATAGTGTTCAGTTGATCATATTTTATTCATTCATTCATTCATTCATTCATTCATCCACTCATTCATTTATTCCTTTATTCAGAGACAAGATCTCTCTATTATATATTTCTGGCTATCCTGGCACTCACTCAGTAGACCAACCTGCCCATAAATTCCCAAAATTCTTCCTGCTACTGCCTCTCAAGTGCTAGGATTAAAGGAATGAGCCATGAGGTCTGGACTTTTATATGTTTTAATTTTCACTTTACTAATAAGTAATGAATTTTAATGTATATCTGCATGATTAATATTCTTTTAGGTTGTTTTTCAATTCAATGTTCTTTAAAAGATCCGCCAACTTTTTAAGCAATTATTATTTTTACTGACATATGAAATTTTTTAATGTATTTGCTATAGGTTATTTTTTTACTTTTGTAGCTAGATATGAGCTTTTAATTTTTTCCTACATTTATTTGTTTAATTATTTTGCACTCAATTCCTCCTCTCTTCACTCAGTCCTACCCCCAACTCCCTTCCTTCTATGTCCCGCTCTCCTTCCTTCCATAGAAAGGAGGCCCCAAACTGCTACCAATCTACCCTGGCATCTCAAGTCACTTCAGGACTAAGCGCATCCTCTCCCACCTGAGAGTGGCAAGACAGCCCAGCTAGGGGAAAGTGACCCAGCATTAGGTAGCAGATTCCAAGACAGCCCCTAATGTTAGTGGACGCAGAAGACAACCCAGCTGTATGTTTGCTACATACATACAGGGGAGGCCCAGGTCCTGCTCATGCAAGCTCTTCAGTTGGTGATTCAGTCTCTGTGAACCCCTATGGACCCAAGTTATTTAACTCTGTAGGTCTTCTTGTGGTATCCTTGACCCCTTCTGCTCCCTCTATCCTTCCTCCCACTCTTCCACCACACTCCCTGAGCTCATCTCATTGCTCGGCCTTGGGTCTCTGCATCTGTCTATATCAGCTGCCAGACAAGGCCTCTCAGAGGACAGTATTCTAGACTCCTGTCTGCAAGCATAGCTGAGTAACATTAATAGTGAAAGCAGTCTACTTTCTTCCCTTGGGTGCATCTCAAGCTGGGCCAGTCAGTAGTTTACCATTCTCTCAGTCTCTGTTCCATCTTTGTTTCTATACTTTTTGTAGACAAGACACATTATGGGTTGAAGGTTTTATGTGTCGGTTGGTGTCCCCTTCCTTTCACTGAGCCCCACCTGGCCACAGGAGGTGCTGACTTTATGCTCCTTAACACCTAGCTTGGAGTTCAGCTATGGTCACCCCTATAGATCCTCAGGAGCATCCCCTGTCTGATAGATGCCCCCCAATTTCTGTTCTATTTCCAAGTTCTTTTCACCAACCTCCTCTCTCAGACCACTGGATCCACATTCCCATTCTCTTCCCTGCCGCATCTCCACACAATCCCCTCTCCCCATCTGCTCTGGATGCCTATTGTATTTCCTGTTCTGGGTGAGATTCAAGCATTTTCTGTTGGGCTTCCCTTGGGATTTTTGCAGTCTGTGAATTGTAGTATAGTTATCCTGTACTATATGGCTAATATCCACTTATAAGTGAGTACATACTATGCAAGACTTTCTCAGTTACCTCACTTAGGATGATTTTTTTCCTCATTTTATCCATTTGCCTGCAAATTGCATCATGCCTTTTTTTTTTTTTTTAAATAGCTGAGTAGTATCTCATTGTGTAAATATACCACATTTTTCTCTTTTCATTCTGCAGTTTAGGAACATTGTGGTTGTTTCCAGTTTCTGACATTACAAATAAGACAGCAATGAACAGAGTTGAGCAAGTGTCCTTGTGATAAGCTGGAGACTCTTGAGTATGGAGTACTTGGAGGACCACATTAGAGTCATCGTCCCTAATACTGTCCACTTCCTTTCATACAGAATCTATCATAGGCTTGAAGCTCAGCCATCAGCTAGAGTGGCTACAATAAAGCCTTAGTAATCATCGGTCCCTCCCTCCCTAGGGTTTGGATTACTAAGATTGTCCACTACAGCAGGCTTTTTACATGGGTATAAATCTATAGGAATGCATTTCTCTGCCACTTAAAAATATATATATATAGTCATTTTGCAAATATCTATCGAGCTCCTTTTTGATATGCCTCTTCCAAGTTTCCCTTCTTATGCTGTAGCTGAGCACCCAACATTCTTTTTTTTTTTTTAATTATGATGCACATTATGGCAGGTATAGGTAGTTTTCTTCTTTTGACTTGTTTGAGATTATGCAGAAAGTTATCATTCTGTTCTTTTTAAAATAATTGTTTCACTGAGAGTTTGTTAAGGTTGAATCAATTGGTTTATGATTAATTTAAAATTATTTTGAGCTGCTGCAGCCATTATTGCTTCAATGCCATTCTTCCTCCCTCCTTTTGTAGGTATCTTCTGACAAATTTGGTTCTTTGACAGCCTTCCGACACATTGACGAGCACAGTTTAAAGCATCTTTGTTTTTGTTCATTTGCTCTCACTGTAGTGTTCTGAAAGTGTCTTATTTTGAATCACTTTCGTTGCTGCTATTTTGTCGTTGTCTCAAAACATATCTTTCAACTTGTCTACTCTGTGGTAAATTCTATCTTGTGTGTCATGATTGTGCTCATACATTGTTCATACATGGAAGTTCCTTTGTTCAAGTCTCTCCTCTTGATAATGATCCATTCCCTCTCACCGCCACACCATCTCTGCTTGCTAGTTTTCCCACGGCTCTCATATCTGCATCTTGGACTGTCGACAGTCCCCATTTGGAGTCATAGTTTCTTGCGTTTTGCCATCCTGGCCATTTTTAGCTAAACACCATTCATAATAAATTACAGAAGGGTTAAATTCTGTAAGGTTTTTCTCTGTACCTGCAAACTTAGTCAAGAATACCACACTTCCTATGTTCTATCTATTGTGTGAAACTGCTATGCTCTGTATGCTTCAGAACTGCTGTGCTACTGTGTGTCTCCTTCTTGTGATGTGAAAAATTCAAACTCACTCTAAGCAGACTGTAAAGGCAGCCTCAATGGGACTCTGTTGCTAGTCTTTATCAAATGTAGGTCTGTCTTCCATCTTTTCTACTTTTTAGTTGTTTAAATAGCAAGAGAGAGACTATTGGTTCCTTTTATGCTATCATAACTGGAAGCAGAAACCCCTATCTTTCCCTAATGGCTATCATAAATTATAAAGGTCATAAATAATCTAATGTTTGCTCCTTTTGTCTTTCTGTTTTTCCTTAGAATATTTATAAAATTGTTTACTGCTCTTTGTTACAACACCCTGCCCCCATGTTTTGTGATTTTATATAGGTTATTTATAAGTAGCCTAAACTTGTATTATGTTGTAATATTCATGCTTTGGTTGCCAGTGTACTAATATTTCAGGTGTGCACCACCATATATCTATATCTCCTCCAAGGTTTTTTATTGAATCCCAAACTCATGGAAAAATGGTGTTAGAGATAAAATTTGCATAGATGACGTCATGAGGTCACGAGGATTGAGGTTTGGGAAGTGAATTAATGTTTTCTGAAGAAGAGAAATCATAATTTTCTCTATGTATTTCTTTATCTTTCTGTGTGTCTCTGTCTCTCTTTTGCTGCATACACACCAAATAAAGAGAGAAAGAACAAGCAGTTAGGTACTTGCTACCTCCCCATCAAGGTCAACTCATTTGGATGTGGATCCTTTAAACAAGAGAAAATATAGCTACCTTTTGAACGCCAATTTTATTTTATTACGGCATGCCTAGAAAAAGTGCATGTTAAAAAATCTAGTGTGTCAGGATTAAAATGTGTATTCCTGAATATTGATTTTCATGCTGTGCAGAAGACAATTTTGTGACTCCAGTTATAGGTTCAATAATTCTGTTCATGATTGTCCTAGTCATCTTAATTTTTGTGTAGTGTTTAAGAGGATAATTATCAAAGATGAGAATGCGACCAGTTTTGCAGGTCACTGTATGCCAGTTCTTAAGTCCATGCTGCCTTTTTTTGTTGAATTGTTGAAAATTCCACCACTTTTCAGATTGCACAACTGTGTATGACTGAAATAATTTGAAAAATGTGTCAGTAAAGACATCAGTGCATGCTGTTTTTACAGTGAATGGCCTGGGTTTTTTTGTTTTTGTTTTTTGTTTTTTGTTTTTTGTTTTTTTTTTTTATACATTTTACCTTTTTTAGTGCTTAGAGATCTAGGATTTTTCCATTTCTGTTCAAAATGCTGATGCCATTTTCTAGAAGCTCTTAAAGACAAATTTAATATTTATTATCACTTAATTGTGTGAGATACGTACTTGTTATTATGATAATATATTACTCTATAGTAATATTTATCTTTATGATTTGAATTCACGGTTTCTCCTTTTATAATTTGTCTTTCTTAATATTACCTACAACTATAAACAATTTTCATCTTTTAGAAGGAAAACTATTAGCTTTGTTGACACTTTCCTTTGATATTTATTAAACTCATTTCATCTCTTATCATTATATTTATTTCCTGAATCTTCCATAATTTATTTGATATATCTTCCAGACACTACTCTACCATGATATTTTGAACCTTTCAAGCTTTCTTTAGTAATATGATATCAAATGTGTTTCAAAATAGGCTGATTTAGTTTCAATTTACATGAACAGTATGTAATACTGCATAAGCATTTATCTCAAGTGTTTATAATAGTGAATAAAATAACATCTTATCAATTGATTATTTAGGGTTCTTTCCTTTTGTACAACAGTTTATTGATTTATAGCTTACTTGGTTTCACAGTCATTATGTACCTTTTCAGCAGCTTGTTAAGATTACTGTATAGACTTTATAACAGTCAAAATATAATACATCCCAAAAATGTGTGCTTATACTTCACATTAGTTTATTCAACATATCTATGTCATTTGATTAAAACTTATATTTACATGTGTTCTTTTCCTTAGAGTCTTTTAACAACAGAGAAATACACATTAAAATCTCCAGATAGCATTTTAGCTTTAGCAATTACTCTGTATATGAAGCTGTACACTTTTGTTTAAACCTGGCTAGTCTATAGGATACTTAAAGTGTGCTAACTTTCACACTAACTACTGTTTGATATAACAGCATATGTATATCAGTTTGTGCCTTAATTTGATTATTTGATTACTTTATTACTCCAAAACATATTTGAAGCAATTCTAACTAATCCAAAATTTTGCTTAGATTTTTTAAAATACATTTTATTAATTTATTCATATTACATCTCAATTGTTATCCCATCCCTTATAACTTCCCATTCCTCCCTCCCTCCCATTTTTTCCTTACTCCCCTCCCTATGACTGCACCTGAAGGGGTCTGCCTCCCCCTGTCTATGCTCATAGGGTATCAAGTCTCTTCTTGGTAGCCTGCTGTCCTTCCTCTGAGAGCCACAAGGCCTCCACATCCAGCGGGCATGGTCAAATATGGGGCACCAGAGTTCATGTGAAAGTCAGACCTTGCTCTCCACTCAATTGTGGAGAATGTCCTATCCATTGTCTAGATCTGGGGAGGAGTTCAATGTTTACTGCACATGTTGTCCTTGGCTGAGGCCATAGTTTGAACAGGACCCCTGGGCCCATATCTGCTCATCATAATATTATTCTAGTAGGTTTCTAGGACCCTCTGGATCCTTCTATTTCCCCATTCTCCAATGATTCTCTCACCTAGTGTCCCAGTAGGAAATCCTCCACTCTGTCCCACTTTTCTGGTAAGTGAAGACTTTAATGGGACATACCCCTTGGGATAGTGTCCAGATATAAGTGAATATATACCATTTGAGTCTTGCTGCTTCTGGGTTAACTCACTCATTATGGTCATTTCTAGTTCAATCCATTTATCCACAAATTTGGGGAATTCCTTGTTTTTTTATGGCTGAGTAGTATTCCATAGTGTATATGTACCACAGTTTCTTTATCCATTCTTCTACTGAGGGACACTTAGGCTGTTTCCATGTTCTGGCTATTATGAATAAGGCTGTTATGAACATGGTTAAGCAAATGTTCTTGTTGTGTGCTGGAGCATCTTCTGGGTATATTCCAAGGAGTGGAATAGCTGGGTCTTGAGGAAGCCCTATTCCCAGTTTTCTGAGATAGCACCAGATAAATTTTCAAAGTGGTTGTACTAGTTTGCATTCCACAAGCAATGAAGGAGTATTCCTCTCTCTCTAGATCCTTTCCAGCATGTGGTGTCGATTGAATTTTTGATCGTGCCATTCTGATGGGTGTAGAATGGAATCTCAGAGCCATTTTGATTTGCATTTCTCTGATGACTAAGGAGGTTGAGCATTTTTTAAGTGTTTCTCAGCCATTCCATATTCCTCTGTTGAGAATTCTCTGTTTCGTTCCAAGCCCCATTTCTCAATTGGGTTATTTGGTTTGGTGGTATTTATTTTCTTGAGCTCTTTATATATTTTGGGTATTACACCTTTGTCAGATGTAGGGTTGGTGAAGATCTTTTCCCAGGCTGCAGGCTGTTGCTTGGTTCTGTTGACAGTGTCTCCTGTCTTACAGAAGCTTCTCAGCCTCATGAGGTCCCACTTATTAATTGTTGACATTAAGGCCTGGGCTGTTGGTGTTCTGTTCAGGAAGTGTCTCCTGTGCCAATGTGTTCCAGGCTCTTACCCACTTTTTCTTCTAACTGACTTAGTGTCTCTGGTTTTTATGCTGAGGTCTTTGATCCACTTGGATTTGAGTTTTGTGCATGGTGACAAATATGGATCCAATTGCATATTTTTACAAGTAGACACCCAGTTAGACCAGCACCATTTCCTGAAGATGATATCCTTTTTCCATTTAATAGATTTGGCTTCTTTGTCAAAAATCAAGTGACCATATGTATGTGGATTCATATCTGTGTCTTCAATTGGATTCCACTCACCAACCAGCCTATTGCTGTGCCAGTAACATGCTGTATTAATTACTGGAGGGGGAGACCTGGTGGCACTCAGAGGAAGGACAAGTAGCCAAGAAGAGACTTGATACCCTATGAGAATATATAGGGGGACGTAATCCCCCTCAGGAACAGTCATAGGGGAGGAGAATAATGGGAAAATGGGGGGGGGGGAGGAATGGGAGGATACAAGGGAAGGGATAAACATTGAGATGTAACAAGAATAAATTAATAAAAAAAATAAAAAATAAATAAATAAAATTGTGGCCCAATAAAACACACATTATGTAATCAAAAAAAAAACAAAAAACAAAAAAAACAAAAAACAAAAAACAAAATATCACCAACAACATTTCAAAAGTGAGATAATTGCATCAAAAAGGAGCAATCTCACGTGTAGTCAGAAACTGTTTTTACTTAATACATTGAAATATTTTGGAAAGCAAAATAAAATAAATGTCACTTGGGCAAGTTATATGAAATGAGTAATGCTATGGTCATTACCTCCCATTACCAATTGATCTCATTTTTATTATAAGATAAGACTAAAGAAGTGGGCAAATTTTTATCACCTGATATATGTACCTTTATCTAAAATCTGTTGCAGTTGATTGCCAAATATAATCACAAAGAAAATTATGCATAATGGATGCAAAGCTCACCTTACTTCCAAATGATTGATAGCACATTTATTTCATAATCTATGTGCCATTTAAAATCTAAGCAAGCAGAAATCTAAGATGGTGACGAGCAGCAAGGACCATGTTTAGAAGCTCCAGTAAACGATTCAGGGAATTGCATGGAATTCTGAACCAGAAACACCAAGCTCCCCACTCCACTACAGCAGGGGTACTCCGCAGTTGGAAAGGACCGAAATACAGAAAACCTGTGTACTCCTGCTGGTACTTTGAGAAAATCAACAAGATAGACAAACCATTAGCCAAACTAAATAAAAGACAGAGAGACATTATCCAAATGAACAAAATCAGAAATGAAAAGGGAGACATAACAACAGACACTGAAGAAATACAAAGAATCATAAGATCCAACTTCGAGGGCATATATGCCACAAAATTTGAAAATCTAAGGGAAATGGACGATTTTCTTGATCAATTCCACTTGCCAAAATTGAGTGAAGAACAGATAAACAAGCTAAATAGTTCCATTTCCCTTATAGAAATAGAAGAAATCATTGATAGTCTCCCAACCAAAAAATGCCCAGGGCCAGATGGTTTCAGTGCAAAATTCTAACAGACCAATACTCTTTAAGCTACTCCAAAAGATAGAAATGGATGGAACATTACCGAATTTATCCTACGAGACCATAGTCACATTGATACCTAAACTGCACAAAGACCCAACAAAGAAAGAGAATTTCAGACCAATTTCTCTTATGAACATTGATGCAAAAATACTCAATAAAATATTGCAAAACGAATACAAGAAAATATCAAAGATATCATTCACCATGACCATGTAGGCTTGATTCCAGGCATGCAGGGATGGTTTAATATATGAAAATCCATCAATGTAATCGACCATATAAACAAACTGAAAAAAAAAAACACATGATCATCTCCTTAGATGCAGAGAAAGTGTTTGATAAAATCCAACACCCATTCATGTTTAAAGTTTTGGAGATATCCAGGATACAAGGCACATACTTCAAGATAATAAAGGCTATATACAGCAAGCCAATAGCCAAAATCAAATTAAATGGTGAGATACTTAAGGAAATTCCTCTAAAATCGGGAATAAGGCAAGGCTGCCCACTCTCTCCATATCTCTTCAATATAGTACTCGAAGTTCTTGCCAGAGCAATAAGAAAGCACAAGGAGATCAAGGGTATCCAAATGGGAAAGGAGGAAGTCATATTATCCCTATTTGAAGATGATATTATAGTGTACATAAGTGACCTCCAAAATTCCACCAGAGAACTTCTACAGCTGATAAACACTTTCAGCAAATCAGCTGGATACAAAATTAACTCAAAAAACTCTGTAGCCTTCCTATATACAAATGACAAGCTTGCAGAGGAAGAAATTAGGAAAACCACATCCTTCATTTTACCCACAAGCAATATAAAATATTTAGGAGTTACTCTAACCAAGCAAGTGAAACACTTGTTTAAAAAATATTCAAAAATCTGAAGAAAGAGATTGAAGATGACATGAGAAGATGGAATGATCTTCCTTGCTTATGGATCAGGAGAACTAACATAGTAAAAATGGCCATCTTACTAAAAGCAATTTACAGATTCAATGCAATCCCTATCAAAATACCTACACAATCTTTTAAACACATTGAAAGTTCAATTCTCATCTTCATATGGAAAAACAAACAAACAAAAAAACCCAGAATAGCATAACAATCTTATAGATCTAAAAGACCCTCTGAAGGAATCTCCATACCTGATCTCAAGCTGTACTATAAAGCAACAGTAATTAATACAGCATGTTACTGGCACAGCAATAGGCTGGTTGGTGAGTGGAATCCAATTGAAGACACAGATATGAATCCACATACATATGGTCACTTGATTTTTGACAAAGAAGCCAAATCTATTAAATGGAAAAAGGATATCATCTTCAGGAAATGGTGCTGGTCTAACTGGGTGTCTACTTGTAAAAATATGCAATTGGATCCATATTTGTCACCATGCACAAAACTCAAATCCAAGTGGATCAAAGACCTCAGCATAAAAACCAGAGACACTAAGTCAGTTAGAAGAAAAAGTGGGTAAGAGCCTGGAACACATTGGCACAGGAGACACTTCCTGAACAGAACACCAACAGTCCAGGCCTTAATGTCAACAATGTTTTTGGTAGTAAATAATTAATGTAAAAGTGGTTCAAAATAATGTCAAATATGTCAAGTGTTGGGTTCATAAACTCATTACACTTTTTAATAATGACCATTGATCTGACCCCATAAACACATTTCTAAAAACTCATAATTTATAACATAGTTTTTGCTAGAAAAAATGCATTTACTTCACAAATGTTGTCCATTTTACTCTCTTTTAATGCTAATTTAGTCACACAATAGTTCCAAAACATATAACTAATCAAATATAATTTTACTAGAAATTTATCTGGTTTACAAATACTGTACATTTTCTTGTCTTTTAATTATTTCCAGTTCACTCATGGGACCCAACTGTTCATTTGGTCTGAACGTACTCACATAGGACCATTTGTTGTTATATGTTGGCAGTGCAGACCATGCTTGACCTCAGGTTCCTCAGCTGGGCAAAGTTCAATCCACAATGGAAGATGGTTGACTGGTGCTCAGCCATATACAAAATTAATATATAGTCACTCTATTCATAAGAAAATTTCAAGATAGATAATCATCTGTTACATTATTACAACAGTTTTTATTTTTAATACAAATTTATTTCCATTGATGACTCTTCCAAAAAGAACTTGAGGTTCCCAGGAATATTCAAGAAATGTCATTCTTGTTTAAGACATATTTATTTTTCCTCTCTCCTTCTATATCTGCATTGATCTCTCTCTCTCTCTCTCTCTCTCTCTCTCTCTCTCTCTCTCTCTCTCTCTCTCTCTCTCTCTCTCTCTCTCACACACACACACACACACACACACACACACACTTCTGTATTAAATCTCCATTTCCCAGTTTTCTCATTTTCCTCTTCATGTGACCTGTACCCTGCTATTCCCCTGTCTACATAACCACATGGCCCCTTTTTTACATTCCTCTTTTCTGGGGAAACTCAGAGTTAAGCAGTCACATCTGGATATTTGGAACTAGAAACCACAGATGAAAGACAACATATAAAGTTTATCTTTCTGGTTCTGGGTTACCTTAATCAGCATAATGTTTACTAGTTCTATCAATTTAGCCAGAAATTTAATTTTTTATGCCTGAAGAGCATTACATTGTACATGTGTACTAGATTTTCAATTCTGTTTGTCAGTTGAAGGACTTTTAGTTTGATTAAATTGTCTAGTATTATAAAACTCTTGTCATTGAACATTGTTGATCAAGTATGTGTGGAGTAGGATGTTGAGTTCTTTGGGAATCTGTCTAATAGCTGGGTCATATAGTAGATATATTTTTGTCTTCCTAAGGATTTTTCATACTAAATTATAGAGTGGTTGATCCAGTTTGTACTCTTATCATCAATAAATGAGGATTCCTTTTTCCCTGTATCTTTACCATCATTTGTTGTCAGATATAATTAAAAACCCTATGATACAAATAAACAAACCAATAAACAACCCAGGTCAAGATAAGTTCACAACTGAATTCTACCAAATTCTCAAAGAAGACCTACATCCAATGTTTATTAAATCATGATAAAAAAGAGAAACCTCAGAAGCCATCCCAAACAGGAAGTATAAGGCTGTTATTACTCTAATATCAAAACCAATAAAGACACAACCAATAAAGACACAACAGCAGAATCAGCATCAACTACAGCAAAGTATGATAGACCAATACATTCCTGATGAACATATATGCAAAAACCATCTATATAATAGCAAACTGAATGCAGGCAGATATCAAGGTCATCCAACACAATCCGATTACCCTGGAGATAAAGGGATGCTTCAACATATCTAAGTCAACAAATGTAATAAATCACATAAATGGATTTAAAGACAAAAAACACATGATTGTCTCAACAGATATCCAAAATGTTTTTGTGATAAAAGGACTAGTGATGCTAGGACTGGAAGGAACAAATCTCACAAGAGTCATAGAGTTATCTAGCAGTAACCCATCACCAGCCATAAGAAACACCCTTTTCACGTGATTGGTCAGAGAGGTCCAACTGATTATCAAAACATTACAGGCTATTGATTGTGCATTTGAGTCCTTCTCAGAAGTAGAAGGTAAGATTCTGTTGCTGAAAACATCTTATACTTAGGACACAGGACTTAAATGATATTAAATGGATGTGTCTTGAAACTCTTCTTGCTTTCCTCTGGTCTTGCTTTCATTGTACCAGAAGTTGCTATGCAAGCTCCCAAGGGTGGGAATCAATTAATAGTCCAATCAAGCTGAGATGCCTAGGAATCACAAGAATGATCAGCATGGCAAGATATCTCTAAAGATGCAGTATTGACATTCATGTGCAATAATAGCCTGTAGAGTTTCAGGGGTTGTCTATGAGGCCCTTTTAGCGGACTATTTTTAGAAATGTAGTCCATTCCTGGTATTGCGGATTTTAATTGGGAGCATATGGTGTCCATTTGGGGTATTTTCTCCACCAGTATGTGCTAACTTCATTTAAATTAGTTTTTACTTTAGAAACCTATTAGAGTAGTAAGTTTTCATATAGATTTTTAAAGTATTTACACATCTCTGCATATAAAATAAGGATTACCAGTCTTTGTCTAAAGCCCTTAAAAGTAATAAATACAAACTTCTAAAGCTTCAAAACAATTAATAATCAATGTCCAACTAATGATAACTAACATCATGCAAGAGTCTTGATTTTTTTCTCAGTTCCACAACCAACATTAATATTCATTACACTGTAAAACTTTCAGTAGTTGCGCCCATATACAAGGGAAAACAGTGCATGTATCTTAAAGGTCAGGAACCGTTAATCAGTTTTCTGGTCCTGTGCAATATGCAGGAATTTCATTGTGAAGGTGTCTATGTGCCACCAGGATTCTTCTAGTTTTGCTGGTTCTTTCTATTTTTTTTTCCTCTGTGAAAAGGGTCCTTGTAGATTCTAAGTCTTATAGCATGTGGTCATTATTGCATATGTTAGGTTCATTAAAAATGTCACATAAAGGGAATTGGTGATGGGAAACATGTTTTACCTCACCCTGCCAGATTTGAATAAATGACAGTAACTATATAATTTTCTCTCTTAAAAATGAGAGGTTCATTAAAACCCGAAAAATGAAAATAGCACTTGCTGTAGAGGGGAAGGCAGAATTGAAGGGGTCAAGTTCTTTATATTCTCAATGATTTTTCAGCTGCAATGTGCCTGTGAAGAAATAGCTATGTTAATCAGTATCATAGAGGACCTCACTATGATGTAGAAAACAAAAGGAACATGCAGGTATATGACATATGAACATTATGTGGTAGAAATAAGAAATGAATGAAAGTGTGACTAAGGGCTGGAAAGGTGGCTCTTAGGTAAAGTCCTTACTGTACAACTATGAGGACTTGAGTTTAGATGCCAAACACCTTCATACAAAGCAGAACACTGGAATACATCTATGTAATCCCAGCCCTGCAGAAGGAATCCCTGGGAGCTCCTGTCCCTGAGGTTTGCTGAGCATCAATTCTATCTGCAATAGTAAACTCTGGGGTGAGAGCATCCTGCCCTGAAAGAAATACATGGAGCCATGACTCAAGCCTCCCCATCAAACTCTGTAGGTGATTGCACCAGTACATGGGGACACACATGCATACATCAAAAATAACCGATTTAGGCATGCAGTTCAAATCCATGCAAATTATCTCTCTTAGGTGCTGATAGCTACCTTAGTCAACACAAAGGAAGACCAGTGCTGGGTGATAGTAGTACTGAGGACAGACTATAATCAAAGAGTGTTGAAAGACAGGAAAAGATACCCTGTTATAGGACCAGGCCTAATCCTGTATGTAGTAGAGAAAAGTTGGTAGTTTGCAATCAAGCAGCTGGCTGGGAGTGGTGGGAGTTGTGCTACAAAAACACCAATGGGTGGAGAATTGGGGGCATAATTGACTTGACATTATTCTTGCTGAACACAGATTTGAATGCCTTATGAGACGGGGTAGTTAGATGTCTGGTTGGCTGTGTAGGAATGAACAGATGTTGATAGCAAGGGACGCTCTCTAATCTGACAGATTAGAGTTCTTCATATGCTAAGCAATTCAAAAAGAAAAATAAAGCCTAAAAGTCAGTATATAATTGGGGAAATAATTCAGAAGAATCTACAGGGAAATTGATCAAAGAAGGAGACTTTATTACCAAGCTATAATCGAGGACAGCACCTATATTTTTCAACCTCAAGATTTATGGTCCTCTCTCATTTGCAGAATGAAAACATTTGCTTAAAATTAAGTAGATTCTTGACTAAAGTAAGGTATAAGATCATAGACCGACAACACTTTGATTTTTATACTCTAGTCTCAGTTGGAAAGTAATGTTTGCTTAGCTTTATATTTCATAGAGTGTGTGCATGGATTAGATATGTCAGAGATGATTGAAGGATTGACTAGTTGGAAAACAGATAGAGAAAAAAAAGACCCTAAACCGAAGCAGATTGACTGTTAATAAGTATATTTTAACACAGTTTTTGTCATAGCTTTCTTCTGTTTCTGTTCTTCTGAAAACAAAAATATGTTTAAAATATTTCATGTTTTACTACATAATGTGTCTTAGTGTTGATGTCAGGATCAATGTAAACCTATACTCTTATAGCATCTCAATTAACAATAATAAATACAATAAAAGCACAATAATAGATTAAATTAGTTATATCCAAATAGCCTGCAATTCTTTGTATTAAAATCAGTCATCTTAAGAAGTTAATTTTAAGATAAATGAATTATCAGTAGAGCAAATAACACATTGCCTGCCTGGCATCCAGTAGGTATGCATGCTTTATTTTATACATATAATTTTGCAAACCTACAGAAAGCAGCAATGAGATGAAAATATAAACCCTACACAAAGAACACAGCAGATGTGTGCATATATTTTCACTTATATTCTTGTTTTATGCTTCATTTTTACCAAGATACTTTTAGAAGACTACTAGAACATGGGAATTCTCAAAAATATTTGTTAAGTGAATGAAATGCTGTTTTTGTTTCTGTTCTTAATTTTTAATTATCTTATACTGTTTTGAAACAGGAAAGGGTACTTGACATAATAGCAATAACCCAGAGCAGAGCTATGCATTTCCTTTTTGAAATGTCAGATCATTAATTCTAAAATTTGTCATTATATTAGCTATTATTGTAAATATCTTTAGACCATTAGTGCTGGTAATGGTTTCATTGCGGAAGATGGGAGGAAGAGAAATCAATGTGAACCATGAAGCAGTTGGTGGATAGCATTTCTAAGATTAGCTACGGAAGAAAAATGCAATAAATTGTCTCTGTATTTTCAGTTTAAGTAATACTTAGATAACAGCATAGTTGTTTGCCTGCTTGGGGGGGGGGGAGGAATGGGAGGATACAAGGGATGGGATAAACATTGAGATGTAACAAGAATAAATTAATAAAAAATAAAATAAAAAAAAGACAAAAAAATCTCAAATTTTTTATTATCAGAATAAAAGTTAGTCAGAGTTACCATTATGAATGGAAAGGGAGTATAAAGAATACTAGATTTTAACTTTCCTACCATAAGAACAGATTGAAATGTACTAATGTATCAGTTCTGTGTGTGTTTAGTAATTGAAAGCCCTTGTGGGGCTCTCAAAGCAGGGTTCTAAGGGCTCTGTTCAGATATAATGAGCACAACCTAAGATGAAGAAGGTGTAGGAAAATGGGAGCTGGTATACATCACTAAAGAGCATCCTGGGAAACTTTAGAAAAATTTTTGTGCATGTGCATTCATGTCTGTTAATGTGTGTACATGCATGTGTGTATGCATATGTGTACATTTTGTTCATGTGTGTGTGCCTGTGTGCAGGACTGTGCATAGTATGTATATGTGTGCACAAATATATGTTTACCTCCGTAGCTCTGAGTGTGCTTGCGTGGTGGTTTGCATGACAATGGCCATCATAGGCACACACATTTAAAAGCTTAGTCCCCAGGAAGTGAACCTATTTAAGAAGATTAAGAAGTATGGCTTTGTTGGAGGATGTGTTGCTTTGTTTGAAGAAGAATGTCATTGATGGCTGGCTTTGAGCAATATTTCTCAAATTGTGGGCCACAGACACTTTGAGGAGGTGACATGCAAGATATGCTGCGTTTCTGATATTTACATTCATAACAGTAGCAAAGTTATTGTTATGAAGTAGCAACAAAATAACTTTTATAGTGTGGGTGACGAGACATGGGGAACTGTATTAAAGGATCACAGCATTAGGGAGGTTGAAAACCACACTAGCTTCGGAGGCTTCAAAAGCCCATGCAAGCCCAGTGTCCTCTCTCTCTTTCTTCTCTTCCAAGCATCCCAGATATGAGTAGCAGATCCAAGAGATCTCGAGGTAATTCCAGTGAGATGAAACACAGCCTGCCGTGTTAATACTGCTAGTTTATTCAGGGGCCTGCCTTCCATTGCAGGTAACTGGGAGACTTTAGAATTGTATTTTTTCCTTGTCTACAGCATGCAAAGAATATACACACAGGAGCCTCCCATCTGGCTAGAGAGTTTACTGACTCTCCATAGTAATGGTAATGACTAACCTGTATTTTTCCACATGAAATGAAAGTACATTGGCCAATTTGCCGTGTACAGAGCTGGGGAAGTTGATCTCACAGACAAACGTGCAATCAGTATACTGTTTGCTTGGAAAACTATCTTTACAAAGAACCTTAACCTTCAAGGACAAAACTTCAGAAGCCAGGAATCTCAATCTTTTCCTGACCTAGTCCTTATTCTATTAAATATATTGGTCCAAGCCTAATATTTATTTTCTGCTCCAAAAAGAGTTATACTCTTATTTTTTTTTTAAACTGATTAATGGCTTAACCAAATTTCCCTCCTTGTTGTTTGTTTTTCAAACTTAAGAGTAGTCAGGTTTATGGCAGTGTTTTCATACATGTTTTGTTTAACTTTTTAAAACATTTTTATTATTATAATTTATCCACATTACATCTGAATTGTAGTCCCCTCACTCATATCTTCCTGTTCCCACACTCCCTACTTCTCTGATCTAGTCCTGTCTTCTGTACCTCTGACAGGTGGGGTCCTCCACCCACTGACCCCAGTCTGACCATGTATTTGTTCTTAAAATACACTCCCTTTAAAAAAAAAAGGAGAACAATAGTATCCATTTTATTTGGGTTAATTTTATAGAACAAAAAGACAACAGGTTTAAATTATTCAGTCATTTAGAAATCTCACAGTGTTGGAAAACCCTCACTTCAAGTACTTCCCAAATCATTACGTTATCCCTAAAAGACATTAAAAATAAATTTCCTTCTAGGTTGAGGGAGATTCAACTTTCCTTTTCTTTTTCCTTTTGTTGAAATTATAATTATATTTTCCCTTCCCTTTCTTCTATCCAAGTCTTACCATATTTCTGCTTTGCACTTTTCTTCAAATCCATGACCTCCTTTTTCCACTGTTAGTCTATGTATTGGTACATACACACACACACACACACACACACACACACACACACATATATATGTATGCATATATCCACATTCATATATATATTTATCTATCATCTACCTATTTGCCATGTATCTATCAAATATACACACATATATATATATATATATATATATATATATATATATATATATATATATTGCATAATACAAATAAAGTTAGTATATGTATGTTTTTCTCAGTTGACCATTTGGCACTGGGAAACCTATTGGTATAATTACATCATTCTTCTCTTTCTTTTCCTTCCTTCAACTGTTCCCACACATACCTCTACTCTTTCAATTCATGGAAAATGTTCCTTAAATTGTATATAGAGAGAGTTACTTGTCAGTAAATAATTTCAGAAATAACCATTTTGTATTGTATAGCCAAAGGGTGTCTTTTGACCTGGGGAAGACTATTTTGTTGTTGCTGCTGCTGTTGTTGTTACTATTGTTGTTGCTTTTGTTGTAAGCACTCTGCAGTTTCCTGGGTTGAAGGCCCATGAGGTTTCCACTTATATTAGCATATTTATTGGTGCTTTCCTGACACCAATGATTGCCTGATCATGTTTGTTTTTGCTAATCTTCTTGTCCCTTATCTATTCTTCTATTCTTTTGAACTTTTGCACTCCATCACCCACAAGTTTTTATTCAGGCTACATGTGACCTATCACCTCTCTCCTTCCACAGTTTCTCCTCCTATGGACCCCTTTCTAGTATATGGCTTATTTCCACACTCACACTCATATTAGTGTCTGCATTGACAGATACATTTGGTATTTATCTTTGTGGGATATTCACTTACTATGACACTTTCTACACCCATGTATTTTTCTTTTTTTTTTACGGCTGATTAAAATTTCATTTTTTTATATGGACCATTTTTTACTCATCCATTCTTCTTGTAATTGATATAACTATTTCTTTTCATTTGAGAATAAAGAAGCAACAAGCATAAGTGTGAAAATATCTCAGTGGTAGCATAAACATTTTTTGGATGTTGCTCAGCGGGGCATAGCTTGTATAGACCACAGCTCTGCTTTTATTTATTTTAATCTCTACATCAATATTTATGGTGCCTGTGCCAATTTAAACTCACATTAAAGTGATTAAGCATTACTCCCCTCATATCAATATTTTCTGAAAAGAAAAAGCTTTTGGACAGTATGGCCTTTGAGGAAACATATTATTAAATAGATACAATACAGGTATCTTATATAGAAGTGACATAAAACAGAAGGGAAACTATAGTAAAAAAAGACTCGTAGGTGACAGGAAAGGGGTCGGGTCGAGAGGAAGAGTAGAGACAGATGAAAGCATAAGTGGCATATGGTTAAACTACAAGATATATCTGAAAAATATTGTCTTATGAAACCCATAATTATATACAATGAATTATGCAAAAATAACGTGTCTGCTAAAGAACCAACATGAAACTGATGACACAGGAAATATTACTATAGGCAAATTAATTGACTTTAATATCAAATAATCATTGCCTTATTTACAGCGTATTAAGAAATGAGAGGGTATTGGTAGATTTGGTTTTGTATCTTATTAATAAAATCTGGTTAGATTAAGGACAATGTTAAAATTATTTGAAAGTATCAACAAGTTAGGGATGTGAGTTGCATCAATTCAGAGATATTTTCAAATGTAAAGATCAGTCAGCCTTTGTAGCACATAAACATGTTTGGTAATATGCAAAAATAGCATTTATTAAGCGATTTGGGAATTGCAGTATGCATATTTAATCAAAGATCATTTTAAGTAGCAATAATATTGGCCTAGAATCCTTTCACTGATATTAAAAATATGGAAATCCAAAGGCTGAGTCTATTTCACATTCCAAGAGCGAGTATGAGTAAATCAGAACAATATTGTTTGTCAAAATAGGACAGTAGAGACCTTTTCTACTGCTCACTCTAGCTCCCAAACAATTGACACAGAGATGTTTTAGATTCATTCAACAAGTGGTAATCACTGTCACATGGCAGATATTCATCTATTTTAACTCTTCTGCTCGAATCCTGCTACTTCCCAGCAATGTGTCTTTTGTTACTTGTCATCTTCATCTCCCCTTGACCTTCTGCTGTCTCTCTCCCTCCCTCCTGCTCCCCCCTCTCATCATGGGTCTACCTTTCTTTTTCCTTTCCTTGTGGTCTCTATCTGAGACGCCATCTGGGTATGAAAGTCCTGTCTCCTGTCCTTTCTGCCGAGCTATGAGCTAATTAGCTTTTTAACTAATCAATCGGAGATAACTGGGACACATACTTTACATATCCTTTCATAGACATGAACTCTGGAGTCACCTATTTGACCACTTCCCCTTGTTGGGAAGCCTGGTGGCACTCAGAGGAAGGGTAAACAGACTACCAGGATGAGGCATGATAGGCTGTGATCATATGACGACATAGGAGGACCCCCTCCGTCACAGAGCTAGGGGAGGGGAATAGGATGAAAGTGGGAAGGAGGGGAGGATGAGAAGATGCAAGTGAGGGGATAACAACTGTGATGTAATCTGAATAAATTATTTTTTAAAAAAAGAAATAACAGTATCCATGTCCAGACTGCAACCAGATCTCAGGGCACAGAAGTCAGTATTTGAATACAGAGTGCACAAGAACATCCCCCAAAAATTGTGTTTCAAGAAATCCCAGAGAAGTATATGAGAACCTTGTTGTCAGGTAGCACTGACCAGCACTGACTCTCAGTACAGATTATATACTGTTTATCTTAATGCACGAAGTGCATGAAGAAATGCGTGTAAGTCAAAGGCAATCAATTTAAGAATGCCTTGCTATGAATCCTATAATTGCCTTGAAATAAGCATGAAAAATATTTGACCTCCTATAAAAGCAAACTGTGGACAGTAAGAAGAAAGCAGTATAAACTTTACATTCCAGCTGTAACAAATAATCCCTGTAGCCAACATTTAGATATTACACTTCCAGAGACAGAGACATGTACTGTCACCAAGTCATGGTTCGTGGTGACTACACATTCTAAATTAGCATAAAATGGTTTGTTAATGCATTTCCTGAATTCAACTGACATTTGAATATAAAATTTACTGGTCAGTAAGAACTATTGGCTTTTTATTGTGCTTGTGCCTAGAACTCTTGGAAGGCTTGGTTTGTCCTTATTGATTGATAATATGCTACTTAAAGTTTATATACTCCAGGCTGCACACAAAGCCTAGCTATTGCATGAATCTACATATAAGATAAAGCTTATATATTAGATTCTCATCTTTTTTACTAAAGTATGAAAAATATGAAGATAATTGTGAGGGAAATGAGAGAAGTGAAAAGAGAAATGGGAACAGAAAATGGAAAGGGAGAGGCAGAAGGTGATAAGGAGATAGCATGTTGGTGGTATTTGTTTCAAGAGGAGTGTTGCTAATTCTTCTGCTAGGCAGAGTTGCCATTGCCATGACTAAGCCAATTTTAAAAATGGGAGTCAGAAGTCATGCCTTCTCTTTCTCAGGTTTTGTTTGTGAATTGGGCCTTGGTGTACAAAAATATACTTTGCTGCTAGAGTAAGCTAAATTTGATTTGGCTTCAGACTCTTAGCACAACTGTAACTGATTATTGAGTCACAGGAAATTCAACTCAGCTTCCTTCCAGATCGAAGCACTGTGTGCCTGATTATTATATTTTGGCTTAATGAATAAGCTTCTGCCCTAGTTAGGTTCAATTGTCAACTTGACATACCCTAGAGTCATCTCAGGAGGGAATCCTAGTTGAAACTCTGATTGCTTTCATCACAATGGCATGTGGCTTGTCTCTGGGAGATTGTCTTGATTATTAATTGATGCCACTGTGGCCAGCAATGGTCCCTAAGCAGGTGGTCTTGGGCTGCAAATGAAAGCTGGTTAAGCATGAGCCAGCGAGAAACACTGCACCATGATTTCTGCCAAGTTCCTGCTTAAATTTCTGTCTTGGCTGTATTCATTGATGGACTGTGACTTGCAAGTAGAAGCGAAGTAAATCCTTTCATCCCTTATGTTGCTTTGGTTATGGTGTTTATCACAGCAGTAGAAATAAACTGAGAGTAGCTTCTAAGGCCCTGCACTTGATCATTTGCTCAATGAAAACTGAAGTGATAACTGCATCCAGCACTGTAGCTAGCACTATACTTTAGCAGAGTGGTTCTCTACCTGTGGGCTATGACCGACTTGGGAGTGCAACACCTTTGAAGGTCGAATGATCCTTTCATAGGGCTTGCCTAAGATCACTATCGGAAAACACAGATATATACGTTATAATTCATAACATTAGTGAAATTACGGTTATGAGGTAGCACTATGAGTCACTATAAATTGTTGATTTCATCTTTGTATTTCAGATGAATCTAGAATGGCATCCATTTTAAATTATGTAATTTATTTGAACAAAATATGTGTATTTAAGTTTTTCCTTAAAATGTTCTTAATTTTATGCTGTCTATTGTAAAGGTTCCCTTTTCATTTCTAATTCTCTTTTTGTCAATTTGGGATCTCTCTCTCTCTCTCTCTCTCTCTCTCTCTCTCTCTCTCTCTCTAATTACTATAGAGGCCTGTATTCTTTATCTCCTCAAACAACTTCTCCTTAGATTGGTTTATTTTTTGTATCATTTCCTTTTCTCTACTTCATTAATTTATGCTCTTGGTTATTTTTTATAATTCATAACTATTTTATGAATTTGGACTTAGTTTATTCTTGTTTTTCCAATCCTTCAGTTGCATCAAATCCTTTCTTTGTACTGTTCCTGATTTTTAAATGTACACACTTAGAGCTATAAATTTACCTCTTGGGATTGCTTTTAATCTGTCCCACAGGTTATTATGTTGTTGTTTATATTTTCATTTAATTTCATTGTGCTTTTTAAAATTTATTTCTGAATGTCTTTGATGCATTCATCATTCACTAATGTTGTTTACTTTTCGTAAGAGTGTGTAATTACTGGGGTTTTGGTTACTATTGAATTTAAGCTTTATTGCATTGTCATCAGATAAGAAACACAGAACTATTTCAGCTAAGGTTTGTTTTGTGTCAAATATGTTTTCGATTTTAGAGAAGCTTCCATGGGCTACTGCATAGAATGTTTATTCTATGTTTATGTGGAATTCACTTAATGTATATTACTTGATAGTGATGCTTCTCTGTTTAATTTTTTGTTTGACTTGTCTATTGAAGAAACTGGGTTATTAATAACACTTCTTTATTCCTACATTTCTTGTAGTCAAGACAAATTTTGAGTCAAAGATTTTATGCATGGGAGGTGTCCCCATTAGTTCACTGGAAGTTTAATCTGGCTAGAGGAAGTGGCTATTTTTAGGCTCCTTAACACCTGCTGCTAGTAGTCTCATAGTAGTCTCCATAGCCTCTTAGGTTTCTCCTGTGGCCCAAAGATGCCCACCCCCACCACTTTCCATTCTCTCTCACAACTCTCTTTCTGGATAACTAAACAATGCTAAAACTACAAACAACAACAACAGAAAATACAACAAAACGAGAGCAATCAACATATATCCTTCAACAGTAACACTAAAAACTAATGGCCTCAACTAGCTAGTCAGAATGATTGATGCTACTTGAAACAAAATCTAACTTTCTGTGTCTACAAGGAACTCATCTTAATTTACAGAGACACTAACTAGTTATAGTTCCCCCTCCCCCATCCCAGTATTCCTCACACCTGATCTCCACCACTGTTACCCTCCTCATCCTCTATCTCTCCCAGTTCTCTCCCTGCATCTACTTCAGATGTCTATTTTATTTCCTCTTCTGGGCTCACAGAGATTGAAACAATAACCAAAGAACACGCACTGGCTTGACATAGACCTTTACACATATGTAGCTGATGTCATGTCAACATGTAGTCAACATGTAGCTTCCCTAGCAATAGCAGTAGGGGCACTTTCTGAGTCTGTAACCTGCCTTTGGATCCCTTTAACTTAGTTGGGATGCTTTGTTAGGCTCCAATAGACGAGGATACTTTAAGTCCTGCTATGACTTGAGATGCCAGGGTAGGCGCCCTAACCATAAGAAGCTCTGAAGAGTATATTTTCTGTAGCTGCCTATTTTATGTTCTCTTTGGGTTTTTTATATCTGTACTCATAGGTAAGTTACTTCTTCATTTGGGAAAGTTTTCTTCTAAGGCCCTGTTGAAGACAGTCCTAAACTGTTACCCTGTTAATGCCCAGCTGCTGCTTTGAAGAGGTCCAGGGTAAAGTCTCTGGGGCTGGATGCAGATGCCCTTCCAGTGTGCTTCATCTCTTGGGTCGCCAGAGCTGATGAAGCTGGTTACTGATCAGGGCTGAAAGAAGAAACAGGAAAGAGATCCCAAGGTTTCTTCTCTAGTGACTAACTATACTGCGGCTGAGAAGAACTTAAACTGACCATGATTTTCCTATTGGCTGAGGCTGTAAAAGTGGCTTCTAGCTAGAAAGTGCATGGGGGTCATAAAAGGAATCACTTCGATCTGTAGATAGGCCTCTTTGTGGAGATCTCCAGTATGCTAAAATGATCTTAGGCCTGTTAATGCTAAAATGAGCATGATAAAACCCAGAGCCTGCGAAATTATTTGTGGATCTACAGGAAAATAAGAAATAAGAGAGAGATAGAAAATAAACCACTCATGCGCGCACACACACACACACACACACACATACACACACACACACGTTCACAAGAAAAGGTGGATGAAGTTAGGCACCTTGCCGTTTATTGCTGGTCACTGTTCTTGTGCTTCCAAGAAAAAAGAATTACTTCATTGTTGAAAAAGGACAATTAATTCCAAAAACAGATGAATTCTACAACAGGTTATATGTTTTAAATCTAAGCATTTCTCATCTAAGTATCCATTGCATAAGTTCATTGTGCGCTCAGAGTGTCAAAGGTAATATATGACTTTTCAATTAGAATTAATCTAACTATACATTATCCAGATATCTCTTAGTTTATAATGAGTTCAGGACAATAATTTTATCTGTCTTTCATTCTAAGAAACAGAATAAATTCAGACATATCTTGGTAGCCCCATTCCATCTTGGGTTCATGGTAAGTTTAAACCAACTTGCATATATTTATGGTGAAATTTATTGCAGCCATAAACTCTCTAAAATTGTTTTAGAAGCTCTAAAACAATTTAACTTTTAAAACTATTTTAATCAAATCAGTAATTCCATAATAAGGGATTAATTCATCTAAATAATAAACAGTGTCCTCAAGTAAGATCCTGTAGGAAGTTTTCTAAATCAGTGCTGGCCAATACCCAGGAAGTAACAATTGGCACAAATGCAAGATTTTTTTTGTTTTTGGTTTTTTTGAGACAGGGTTTCTCTATGTAAACTTGGTTGTCTTGGACTCACTTTGTAGACCAGGCTGGCCTTGAATGCAATCTTGGCAATCCTGGATTCGCTTTGTAGATCAATCTGGCCTTAGACTCACAATGATCCACATGCCTCTGACTCGCTGGTTGCTGGATTAAAGACATGCACTACCATGCCTAATTCTAATGCCAGATTTTAGAGAGATGCAGCAGTGCACAATTGTCAGAGTAGTCAGGGGTTAGAAACAATTCTGGGGTGCATCACAGTACAGACCTTGCAAATACCAGATCTCTTCCAGAGATCTCTCAGGTCTACTGAACTTCCCCAAATCAATGCTCTTGAGATCATGTCAGAGGCTGCAAGCAGTTCTGGGGGTGCATCACAGTACAGTCCTTGAAAATACCAGATTACCTCCTACACAGCCCTCATGCCTAGTGAGCTCCTTTAACAGAATGGCTCTTGACATATACTTTTCTTCATGTGTGTAATTCATATATCTGTTCTTTTCATACTATCCCAAAGAACCTACAAAATCCTTTCATGATTTTCCTCATATTATTGATTAAATAATATAACTCTCTCATTTTATTTTATGTCCCGACAGTCTGTATTCTTCTGTTTGATCAGTTCTCCTGATAAGTCTGTTGTCTAAACATTTTTCTAATTGTGATAATGACATATTTTTTCATTCTATCTTCACTTCAATTTGTGCTATCTCTAATAGTTCTATATTTTTATTGGATTCAATTTTTAAGTCCAAATTTTTTTCACCATTTTATTCAATCATATATTTCACTTAGGATTTACTTTATCAATTCTCTTTGAGTTCTTTTTAAAGTCTTTGAATTCTTAATTTTGTCTGTAATAGTTCCTTCAAATTCTGTGCCTAGCTTGATGAGATTGTAGTCATAGGACACATTTCCATAGTATTAGGAGGTTGGGAGGCAAGGGGCATGCTTTCTTGGCCTTTCTTTTTTTGTGTTATTTTTCAATGTTACCTGTGCATGTGAATTTATTTTCTGGTCATGTGTCTGATATGTGATTCTAGGTTATTTCCATCTAGTGGAACTTTGATTTTGTTTCTATTGTTGCACAAGCTTGGTTGAAGTCATGTCAAGGATAAAAAGTTAACAAGTCATTCTGTCAGTACCTTATGTTTTACATTTAGATCTACTAACAAACTTGCCTCAGCTTAAATGGCCAAGGAGTCAAGTATGTCAGACAAGACAGCGTAATTTACCTCATAGCCAAATCTTCTTGGACTTCCCATTGAGAATCATGTTGTTATTAGCACATAGCTTTCAAACTTAAGACAGGGACAGATATACTTGTCCCTCTAATGCAGAAATCACCAAGATGATGACTTCATCCCAGCCTGTATACATCAATTTTTCAGCAATAAACAATGCTCTCCTTTTCTGATTCCTGGAGTTATCCCCATTTTGATTTTTTTTTTAACTTTACTATTTTTCCTAAAAGATAAAGTGTTTTGTCTCACCTACAATAAAATTAGATGCCTCTGCACTTTTGTATTACTCTATTTAACAGAAATTCATAATTGATATTTTTTACTATAGAAGAAATTGATGTTTTCCTATAATGATAATTAACAAAATTTTTGAAATAATTACTATAATGAAACTATTCTTTAGGTGATTACATTCAAAGCCTTTCTCATTTAGTAAAGATCACCTGGACACTGGAATAGCAATGGAGTTATTCATTAAGGCAATGGACCTAACCTAGGAATGAGGAGGGACTTGAAGAAATAGAGCATCATGGCCTACACACACACAGAAAGAGAAAGAGAGAGATATATATGCTCATGTTTCTAATGTGTATGGACTGAGAGAACTGAGAGCACAAACTCAATATTCAACGTATGAGAAATAAAAGGATAAAAGATAACAAGATAAAATATTTTTAAAGTGGCTGTGTTCCTTGCACTAATGTGCTTATAATACTTGAAAATGACTGGATGCATAGACTCTGCAGTTACTATGCATTCTGCTCAAATATATCTTCAAATTGCCTTTTAAAACCCTTTGTTAACAATCTCTTCCTTCTGTATTAAGATGAAATTTATAGAACCAATGCTGCAAGCATATTTTCTAATCAGTTTTTAATGTGATAACCTTAGTCTAGTCCAGGAAAGGCTATTTTTCATGTTAAAGTCTTTCTACTAAAAATCAATACGCATTAATTGAGCATTAGCTTTAAATTAAAGGGTGGAAAATCAGCCAAGGATTTTCTCCAAAATAACTTTTCATGTATTTGAGGAAACAAGAAATTCACATAGGGAAGCCTGTATGAGGGCATTCATAGAATCTACTTAACTAGAAACTCAGTTCTGTAAACTAAGTGCACTTAAGGAAGCAGGGAAATAGATCAATGGATTCTCAAACCCAACAGCAAAGGCAGTCTTGCTATGCACCAAGTACTGTGCATCTTTCTTGAATGCTTCACAAAGTCAGACTCCCCAATGGCCTAGGAACTGAATTCTTCTGTCTCAGGATGATGGCATTAGCACACAAAAATCAATCCTGCTGAAGTACTTCATGGTGAAAATTCTGAGACTATACTTTCTGACTCTACATTCAAAGTGCTTTGTTTTGACTGTTTATTTTCCTAAATTAATAAATATGGAATGGTTTTTTTCTTTTAAAATTTAGAGTAGGAATGAAATTTCAACCAAAAGGAAGAGATTTTTGCCTTTGTGCAATGTACCAACCTAAAGGTGATTTTTATTTTTATTTTAAAATTAAGCCGTTTGATCACCTATGCCATAATGAATGCTTCCACATCATCCAGCAAGAAGGGTACCTGGTATTTTCCATGTTTTGTTTATTACCTTCTGGCCAAGTTTCAGCCATAAACCTTGTCATAAACTAGATACTAAATGCAGAGAAAACAATTTTCTTAATAATGCCACAACAAAAACAATGAAGACAGAAAGTCTGGGTTCAATCTCCCCTACCATTGGACGTGCCCAGCACCCCCAATCTGGAGGCTAGCCTATTTGGTTCCAATCCACTCCTGAATGGACAGAGCTGTGGGCACTTGACATCTGGCCTCAAATTATGAAATGACGACTTTGAACTTTTCACCCAATTACCTATATTTCCTGAGTACTGACATTTCATGTGTGTACTTTTATGTTATACAGTGCTAGGAATCAAACTGAA
Organism: Acomys russatus; assembly: GCF_903995435.1. Taxonomy (NCBI): domain Eukaryota; kingdom Metazoa; phylum Chordata; class Mammalia; order Rodentia; family Muridae; genus Acomys; species Acomys russatus. The sequence continues at coordinate 72,524,248 of NC_067137.1, forward strand.
CACATTCTAGACATTCATCAACAGAGATAGATTACCTCAGAAAAATTTAAAGGAACTAAAGCAGTGTTAAAGGAATTCTATGTATTCTTTTTTTTTTTTAGTCTAAAACCACCTGAGATGAGTAGTTTAATATCATCATCCTATTATGCAAAAAAGAAAATAAAGAAATGATTTTTCCTTTTTATACATAACTATTACTTCTTGGTAATAATCTGTGCACCCTCTTTTTGCTTCAATTTAGGGAGAGATATTTTCTGTCTCCTGCATGTCACTGACACATGGCACGTACTTTTACTCCAGTAGACCCAACAAAAAAATTTAAGGTTATCATTTTTCTTAATTCCTTCTAAACTGCATAATATTCAGGCTGGCAAAAATAGTTCGGTTGGCAATGGTGCTTGCTGCCAAGCCTGGTGTTCTGAGATCAATCTCTAGAACCCACATGAAGAAGAGAAGTGACTCTCATGACCTTTTATTGAATATCAACACACATGCTGTGGCATACACATACCATTCAATCATTCAGTAAATAAATAAGTTAACATTAAAAAGCTCATGCAATCTATTTACATTTAAATAAGAAACATAATTTTATACTAATAACACATCATTTACCATTTGTCTTGGGGATTTATTTTAGCTTTTTTATATTAAGTGGAATATGTGACAATTCTTGCCTTTAATTGTTTCCCTCCAATTGCTTTACAATTTATTTCACTGCCATCTTACTTAACCATAAGCCATATCCAATCAACATCAAAGCATTCACCTTCTATTCTTGAGCATACACTTGGGAAATAGCAAATTAAGCACAGTTTATAGTATTTGATGTTATGTCTTGAGATGGCTAATCTTGGCTGTCAACTTGACCACACTTGGAATCAATCAAAATGTAAGCCGCCAGCTCTTCCTCTGAGATTTTCTTGATTTGAAGCCTTGAATCTAGAAGACTTACCCCAAATTTTGGTAGACCCTTTTGGAGACAGTCCAGATAAAAGGACAGGGATGGAGGAAACTGCTTACTCTTACTGGAATGTTTGTGTGTCTTGTTACTGCATCATTAGAATCAACTTTTTTAAGGATTCAAATGTAGAGTGAAGATCAGCATCACGGGGACCTCAACCCAGAGCCGGATTGGAATTGCAGAGACACACAGTCTCATGTACTGCACACCTACGAGATTCTCAGTCTCTCCAATGTAAGATAACTAGAGCTGGAGTGTTCAGCCTGCATCCTGTAAGCCAACCTATGCCTTTTAAGTTTAAGTTTCTCTAAGGGTGTCCTGCATAAGATTCTTCATTCCAGTAGCTACAGAGCTCAAGTTGTCTAAAATCAAATCCAAAAACCAAGCACTCATTATATGATTAGGTTATCTACAATGAAATTTAAATGCCAGGTTTAATAATATCTTCTATTAAAGTAAGTGAACTGAATGGAAAAACCTGAGGTCCTGTAATTTGGGATGGAGTTGTATGGAAGCTCCCAATGATACTTAGAATTTTCCATTCCCCAACTGTTTAATCTCACTTGAGAACGTAGTCTTATAACATTGAGAAGAAGAAGGATTAAATCGACAAGATGACTTGTTCTGTGAATAGTTAGCATCATCCTCCTACCATTTGTCAATGCAAAGGGGCCTATGGACAATGTGCCAGTGGTGGCAGAGATGAAGTTATTCATGAGCTCTAAAGCATAAACTTCCACTCTCCAAGATTGAATTGGCTATAGCTGCTTCTTAGTGACAAATCTTCCTGTAGTAAAGACCAGCACTGAACTCTGAATGTGACATCACATTTCAGGGTAAATGACAGCGATGTTTGTGGCAAGTTTACTACATTGCACATCTTCTTTTATGGAAAGGGCAATACTCTGTCCTTTCTGAGATGGATACTTATTCTGGTTATGGAGTTACCTTTATATTGCTTATTAGGCCAGTGAAATTTCTTATCTACTTTCATGGTATTCCATACAGCATTTTGACCAAGGAACTCAACTTCACACTCCGAGAAATGCAACACTGGACCCAAGCTTATGGAATATCCAGCTTGACTGATAAGTGGTGGAATAGCCTCTTTTTTTTGTTTTGTTTTGTTTTTGTTTTTTGGTGTGTCTTGTTTTTGTTTTTGTTTTTTTGTTTCTACATAATTGCACCATAATTTATGTATTCCAGTCTGGATGTTGGAGACATGCTTTCCAAATGTTGGTATATGCTATAAGTTAACATTCAAAATATTGTTTCTCCTATAGTCATGATTCATAGGTATAAGAATCAAGGGGTGGAAGTGGTAATAATTCTACTATCATTTCTAGATAACTAGTAGCAAATTTCTGATTCCATGACCTTATGCTGTCCTTGCCTAGAAGCTTTTGTTCCAGAGGGTGGGGCACTTCTGTCAAGATGTGGAACAAATATTCCACTGAGATGTAAGTAAAGACTTCCCCCTGGCTACAATAGGATTCTGATGCTCTTAATTCAATAAGCCTATAAATGAATAATAGTGTTAGGAGCAATGATTGATCCATATTGCCTAGAGGAAATTCAATTGCTTCCTCACAATAGAGGTAAGGAAAATTATGTCTGAAGTTCAGGGGATTCTTTAGGGCATCTTTTGTTATCATGTCTTGTGATTAAAATTAATATGAAACTACAACAACCCAATCTAGGTATGATAACAAATAGGCAAAGCCCAATATACTTGGATTTTGTACATTTGGTTTTTAAACGATGACTCTATGGAAGCCTAGGAAGTACAGCAGTGCAATTGGGGACAGAGGTAAGGTTATATAGATCCATCTTACTTCCAGTGTTCTTTCTTTGGTTTATGTTTTCATTGAAGATATAAGCTCTTATATTTATGCTCCTAGCACCATGGCTGTTGCTTGCAGCTGTTTCTTCTTGCCTCGATGCACACTATCTCTCTGAAGCAATAAGCCCAATTATACTCTTCTATTTCTTCTCTTTCTCCTCCTTCTTCTCCTCCTCCTCCTCCTCTTCTTCTTCTTCTTCTTCATTTTTATTATTAATATTATTGTCATCATCATAATCATTGTTATTAGTAGTAGTAGTAGTATTAATTCACATTACATTTGGATTGTATTCCTCTCTATCTTGTCTTCCTGTTCCCACCTTCCCTACCTCTCTACCTATTCTTACTTCTATAAGTTGATTCTGGAAATGGTGTTTTATCATAGAAACAGAAAAGCAACTAATACAGGTGGAGAATTAATTAGATGGGGCAATAACCATGAAGTCATGGCCCTCAGCATGACACTTTTTGAAAATGATAAAAAAAAGTTTAGCAGGTCAATGTAGTTGGAAATATTTGTCATTAGTGACACTGGCCCCAATGGGGGTTATGGGAAATGGGAATGTTACTTTTTATTCTTTTTACCTGACATTGTGTCAGTGGCCTTCTAATGGAGCCATATGGTCATAAAAAACTTCTCCAAATTTGCAATAAAATAACTCAACTTTTTCATCTGAAAAACAAAATATTCACTGTACTTCACCTTAAAAAGGTAGTTTCTCACTGGGAGAGATGAGCTCCACTTCCATGCTTGAGATGTAAGTTTGTGTTGGTGGCTCTCCCATTTATCCTAACACTTTTATGTAGTCATTCTACTTTCTTCTGAATTGCAGAAAATGTTAAAATCAGACATAATTATTCAGTTTCATTTTCTAAAATTGCTAGTTTATTTAATGTTTCCTTCATGATGGTTTCTTTTTCTTTGATTTTCTGCATATTTAAGTTAATAGACCTGGGTATACTTTCTTCTTCTTTATTTCTTTGGATGTTTTAGGAGATTCCCAGATCTGTGGTTTTGCATTTTATGATAATCTTGGAAACATTTCTGTTGATGTATTTTAAGATTTAGCTTAATACTTTCTCCATATACCTCTCTCTTACAATTCCATTTAACATATGTTCTAGACAGTATGTTTGTCCAACAGCTATTGAATTTTGTTTTGTTTTGTTTTCTTGTGTTGTTACTCTTAGTGTTTATTTTGAGTTCACTTTTTAAAGGCCTTTATTAGTATATCTCTATGCACAGAAATTTTGTATCCATTTGCCTAATTTACCACTAAACTTATTACAGAAATTCTTCATTTGTGTAAATGTGCTTTAACCATTTTGGGCCTTTAGCATTTATTCTTGATCTCTGATTTTTGCATCCCTATGACAGTATTGCCCAGCTCTTCTTTCGTGGTTTCTATTTTGTCTATTAGAGACTTAATACCTTATTTAGAAGTGTTTTTTTAATCTAAGTCTGATTTGTGATTTCACCCATCTTTTTTGCTTTTTTCATTTTCCGGATATTTGAAATTCTGGCTTGACAATCATAGAGCACTTGGTGAATAAATGTGCTGTGGGGAGATCTAAGCAAACCTTCCACACCAGTGAATTTCATTCTGGGGAGCAGAAGCCATCTCTAATGCTTTGAATATTCACCAGTGTATTGTTATCCCAAACATTTACATTGTGAATTTCACACACAATCCTTAGTCTCATCCAACCCAGCAGGCAAGTGCCAAGCATACATCATAGCTGTGCATTTTGCTTGACCAGGTCCATTTGTCAGAAAATAACTACTAGAAGTTAGGGTTTGCTTAATATCTTGTTAGGAAAAACAGAATGGTCCTACATCATTAAAAAATATTATTTTTCCCTATTCTTGGCAGCATGAGAATATTTGTATGTATGTATGCATGTATGTATGTATATGTATGTAGGTTTTATGTATGTGTATTTGTACATATATGTGTGTATAGTATATATATACATATATGTATATATGTATGGGTGTTGTAAAATTCACTATGAATATCAGGATGAACTACAATAGTCCCCTCTAAAACTGTGGGGTGAAAAATCACCTTTTTCTCTTAATGGGTGGATTGTCTCAAGTGTGTGTGTGTGTGTGTGTGTGTGTTTCGTTCTCATAAAAACAAGTAAAAATTAAATTATACGGATTCCCAATGAATGAGTAAGCTCCTTGAAACTTTGAACTCTTAAACTTATCTGGGCTGAGGACCAGTAATTAACTCATCAGTAATAGCTTACTTGTCTCTCTTTAGGCCCACATTATGAGTTGAGTTCTGTTTCTACCAAGCTATCATTCTCTGCATGCACCTGTTTCCTCATAGCTGTCTGAATCCAACTCTGAAACCAAAAGCATTGATGTTGACTTTTATGTCTTCAGATTTTTGCCTGTTTATATATGCTGGCAGCTGACTATCTTTCTATGCCAGAATTCAAACTTCAATATCATTTTGATTTGCGGATCAAATATTGTAGTGTCACTAAATCACCTTCTGTACATTTTTAAACTATATCATAAGCTGGAAATCACTTATTCTTATAATTTCCTCTTCTCTACCTCTTCTATCATTTACATTACTTGCACTATTACCTACTGAATGGTTTTTTGACTTTCTTATTCTTCTCTAGTTAGTTATTATTTAATTTTTTTGCTGTTTAGTGATTTTATTTAATATCCAAATTTATTCTTGGATCCTTTTCCCATCCTTTAGATTTAGCTATATTGATATTGATCACTGGTATTATTTTGCTCCCAATTTCATTTTTAAATCACATTCAAATATGGTTAGTGAATCAATATATTCAGATGAAAAGCTGCAAACCTTAGGTAGTAAAGGAGATATCTCCTCATCTATCTCTTGATTCTAGGGAAAGGCTTCAAAAGACTTTGTTTATATTTAAGTAACTAATAACTAAAACTTTTAAAAAATTCTTTGACCTATCAAGTGATATGTTTCAACATATTTGAAATATTCCTTAATCTTTGGGTATACCCATTAGTTATAATTTTTACTTATTTGATTCAATTACATTTGTAATTTTTGGTTACTTTCTTCATGTATTATTATGATATATAAAGAGAACAAATGTTCTAAGAATAGATTTAACCATCTTATAGCTTATGTCATTTTATTGCAGAACTATGAAAATTGTGTATCTATCTCAAAAGCCATTTCTTCTCATTGAAACTAATGTGGTTCTATATACTTAAATGCATGTTTGTTACACAAACTGACTACATTAATTCTTCAAATGCAATTCCTTTCACATCCTGGGTCTTTTCATATCCTGTTCATTTAGTTTGATATATCCTTGTGCCATCTCTTAATCATGGATACCGTTTCTTCCTCATATCAAATCTTAACTTTCATTAAATCAGAGAAGTCATTCACAGTCAGTACCCTATCTGATAATACTCAATTAATCTGTGCAGAGGTCCATTGAATACTCATCAATAAAAAAATAAATATTTGCTTAGGTATTGACTAGATATATTATTTCTGTGTGGTTACTATTGTCATATAATCATAAAATCCTATGGAGTTGTGATGGTATGCATTAAATTAAAGGCTCTATCTCTTGTGTTTATATCGTGCCTTAACAAATGTATAGTCATGTCATCTTGTAGATACCTTGTATCCTAGTATACAAGTTTCTTCTTTCATAGCTATGAAAACCAATGATGATGATGATGATGATGATGATGATGATGATAATAATAGTAACTACTGATGTTTGCAACAGTTAATCATTAAATTACTTAAGACACTTGGATATGCCATACTACTAGTGTTAGTCTTGAAAATGATAATGTTATATTTATACTGAGTTTGTATAGATCTATTATAACTTTGAAAAATTGAATTTCTATTGTCTTACAAATAGTTATGGAAATTCCAAAAAGATTAACCTAATATATATATAAATATATATTAAATATATTATATATATAAATAATATTATATATTAAATATATAAATAAATATATATATATATATATAATTTATGCCCAAATTATCAGAATAACAATGATGCCTATACAAAACACAAGGATTCATTAACTACTATTAAGCTTATTGCTATTGCATGGGCATTTGTTTCTTGTCTAGCCTGTAAACCTCGGGCTCATTTTGAAGCTTACATTTTATGTTGTCACAGTAGTAATTCCTGTAAAAGAATGGAGATTTTAGAACATTAACATATAAGAGCAATTTTATTTCTTTACCTCACAAAAGAGGGTGCATATTTATGTATAGTTTTAAGATATAAGTTATAGGTGATATGAGAATATGAATTAAAAACATTAGTTAAGATATAATATATCTTTAACATTTACTGCCTTCATGACACAGAGAATATCTAGCTAGATATCTTGTGAAAAAGTAGTAGTAAAACATGTAAGCAAAACATGTCTGAGGTAAATAAACAGCAAATTCATCAGGCATGGTCTGCTTCTGCACTCTTCCTCATGTAAATTTCTAAAACCTTGATAGCAAAACAGTAGCCTATCTCTGAGTTTTACCAAATAACACTTTATTAATTATATTTTAGAAAGACCATGTTACTTCCCTTCTGAAAATTAGAACGCTTTCCTTTGACAATATTTGTTGTTTTTATAATTATTTTTAAAATATCAAAGCCATTTTATTGCTTTTATGTTTCTAAGTTTAGGACCTAGTTCTAAATTTTGTCTTTATTTTCTCTTCTTTATTTTAACAGGAAAGGGGACATAAAGCTTGATCTCACTTGCTAACTCTATATGCTTTCATCCTAAGTTTCAACCATTGCCCTTCAGACCTGCCCTGGCTTCAAGGGTGAGCTTCATGTTGAGAATTGGTTCATGCCACAGGGGGACTATATCTGTTTGCTAGAAAGAAATGAGTACCATTTTTTCATGAACCAAAAGAAAGTCAAAGGAAAATATGTAGGTCAGGCTCATAAGTCACAAACTCTATGTTAGGAGAGATGGTAGATTTTAGATATAGAAAAAGTTTAGACTGAAATACAGTTTTGTTGGCTTAATTTTGTCAACTTTGAACTTTCTGATCATGACTCTTCTGTTATTCTTTTTTTTTTTTTTTTTTTTTTTTTACTTTGGTTTAACTTTTTTTTTCTTTCTCTCTTTTTTTTATTAATTTATTCTTGTTACATCTCAATGTTTATCCCATCCCTTGTATCCTCCCATTCCCCCCCCCGCCCATTTTCCCATTATTCCCCTCCCCTATGTCTGTTCCTGAGGGGGATCACCTCCCCCTATATATTCTCATAGGGTATCAAGTCTCTTCTTGGCTACCTGCTGTCCTTCCTCTGAGTGCCACCAGGTCGCCCCCTCCAGGGGACATGGTCAAATGTGAGGCACCAGAGTACGTGAGAAAGTCATATCACACTCTCTACTCAACTGTGGAGAATATTCTGACCATTTGCTAGATCTGGGAAGGGGTTTAAAGTTTACCTCCTGTATTGTCCTTGGCTGGTGCCTTAGTTTGAGCGGGACCCCTGGGCCCAAATCTGCCTATCATATTGTTCTACTTGTAGGTTTCTAGGACCCTCTGTATCCTTTTATTTTGCTATTCTCCCATGTGTCTCTCATTTAGAGTCCCAATAGGATGCATTCCCCTTTGTCCCAGTTTCCTGGTAAGTGATGGCTTTAGTGGGACATGCCCCTTGGGCTAGTATGCAGATATAAGTGAGTATATACCATTTGATTCTTTCTGCTCCTGGGTTAACTCACTCATTATGATCATTTCTAGCTCAATCCATTTATCCACAAATTTCGGGAATTCCTTGTTTTCAATAGCTGAGTAGTATTCCATAGTGTATATGTACCACAGTTTCTTTATCCACTCTTCTACTGAGGGACACTTAGGCTGTTTCCATGTTCTGGCTATTATGAATAAGGCTGCTATGAACATGGTTGAGCAAAGTTTCTTGTTGTGTGTTGGAGCATCTTCTGGGTATATTCCAAGGAGTGGAATAGCTGGGTCTTGAGGAAGCCCTATTTCCATTTTTCTGAGATAGCACCAGATAGATTTCCAAAGTGGCTGTACTAGTTTGCATTCCCCCCAGCAATGAAGGAGTGTTCCTCTCTCCCCACATCCTCGCCAGCATGTGGTATCGCTTGAGTTTTTGATCTCAGCCATTCTGATGGGTGTAAGATGGAGTCTCAGAGTTATTTTGATTTGCATTTCCCTGATGACTAAGGAGGTTGAGCATTTCTTTAAGTGTTTCTCAGTCATTTGATATTCCTCTGTTGAGAATTCTCTGTTTAGTTCCAAGCCCCATTTCTCAATTGGGTTATTCGGTTTGGTGGTGTTTAATTTCTTGAGTTCTTTATATATTTTGGATATTAGACCTTTGTCAGATGTAGGGTTGGTGAAGATTTTTTCCCAGTCTGTAGGCTGTCGCTTTGTTCTCTTGACAGTGTCTCCTGCCTTACAGAAGCTTCTCAGCCTCATGAGGTCCCATTTATTAATGGTTGACATTAAGGCCTGGGCCGTTGGTGTTCTGTTCAGGAAGTTGTCTCCTGTGCCAATATGTTCCAGGCTCTTTCCCACTTTTTCCTTTAGGTGACTTAGTGTCTCTGGTTTTATGTTGAGGTCTTTAATCCACTTGGATTTGAGTTTTGTGCAAGGTGACAAATATGGGTCCAGTTTCATTTTTTTACACATAGACCTCCAGTTAGACCAGCACCATTTGTTGAAGAAGCTATCCTTTTTCCATTGAATGGATTTGGCTTCTTTGTCAAAAATCAAGTGACCATATGTGTGTGGATTCATATCTGGGTCTTTGATTCGATTCCACTGATCAACCAGCCTGTTGCTGTGCCAGTACCATGCTGTTTTAATTACTATTGCTTTATAGTACAGTTTGAGATCAGGTATGGAGATTCCTCCGGAGCACCTTTTATTGTACAAGATTGTTTTAGCTATTGTGGGTTTTTTGTTTTTCCATATGAAGTTCAGAATTGAACTTTCAATATCTTTAAAAAATTGTGTAGGTATTTTGATAGGGATTGCGTTAAATCTGTAGATTGCTTTTGGTAGGATGGCCATTTTTACTATGTTAATTCTCCCGATCCATGAGTAAGGAAGATCATGCCATCTTCTCAGGTCATCTTCAATCTCTTTCTTCAGAGTTTTGAAATTTTTTTCATACAAGTCCTTCACTTGCTTAGTTAGGGTAACTCCTAGATATTTTATATTGCTTGTGGCTAATGTGAAGGGTGTGGTTTTCCTAATTTCTTCCTCTGCAAGCTTGTCATTTGTGTATAGAAAGGCTACAGACTTTTTTGAGTTAATTTTGTATCCAGTCAATTTGCTGAAGGTGTTTATCAGTTTTAGGAGTTCTCTGGTGGAATTTTGGGGGTCACTTATGTACACTATCATATCATCTGCAAATAGGGATAATTTGACTTCCTCCTTTCCCATTTGGATACCCTTGATCTCCTTTTGTTGTCTTATTGCTCTGGCAAGAACTTCGAGTACTATATTGAAGAGATATGGAGAGAGTGGGCAGCCTTGCCTTGTTCCCGATTTTAGAGGAATTTCTTTGAGTATCTCACCATTTACTTTGATTTTGGCTATTGGCTTTCTGTATATAGCCTTTATTATGTTGAGGAAAGTGCCTTGTATCCCCGATCTCTCTAAAACTTTAAACATGAATGGGTGTTGAATTTTATCAAATGCTTTCTCTGCATCCAAGGAGATGATCATGTGGTTTTTTATTTTCAGTTTGTTTATATGGTGGATTACATTGATGGATTTCCGTATATTAAACCATCCCTGCATGCCTGGAATGAAGTCTACTTGGTCATGGTGAATGATATCTTTGATGTGTTCTTGTATTCGTTTTGCAAGTATTTTATTTAGTATTTTTGCATCTATGTTCATAAGAGAAATTGGTCTGAAATTCTCTTTCTTTGTTGAATCTTTGTGAGGTTTAGGTATCAATGAGACTATGGCCTCATAGAATGAATTTGGTAATTTTCCATCCATTTCTATCTTTTGGAGTAGCTTGAAGAGTATCGGTATTAGCTCGCCCTTGAAGGTCTGGTAGAATTCTGCACTGAAACCATCTGGCTCTGGGCTTTTTTTGGTTGGGAGATCATCGATGATTGCTTCTATTTCTGTAGGAGAAATGGGACTATTTAGCTTGTTTATCTGTTCTTCATTCAACTTTGGCAAGTGAAATTGATCAAGAAAATTGTCCATTTCCCTTGGATTTTCAAATTTTGTGGCGTATATGCCTTCAAAGTAGGATCTTATGATTCTTTGAATTTCTTCAGTGTCTGTTGTTATGTCTCCCTTTTCATTTCTGATTTTGTTGATTTCAATACTGTCCTCTCTGCCTTTTAGTTAGTTTGGCTAATGGTCTGTCTATCTTGTTGATTTTCTCAAGAACCAGCTTTGTTTTGGTTTTGTGTTATTCTTTGGACTGTTTTCTTAGTTTCTAATTTGTTAATTTCAGCCCTGAGTTTGATTATTTCCAGGCGTCTACTCCTCTTGGGTGTTTCTGTTTCTTTTTTTCCTAGGGCTTCCAGTTGTGTTGTTAAGATGCTTATATGCGATGTTTCCAATTTCTTTTTAAAGGCACTTAGTGCTATGAATTTTCCTCTTAGCACTGCTTTCAATGTATCCCACAAATTTGGGTATGTTGTTTCTTCATTTTCATTGAATTTCAGAAACTCCTTGATTTCTTTCTTTATTTCTTCCCTGACCCAGGTGTCATTTAGCAGAGAGTTGTTTAGTTTCCACGTACATGTAGGCTTTTTGTTATTTCTGTTGTTGTTGAATTGCAGCCTTAGAGCATGGTGATCTGATAGGATACAAGGTATTATTTCAATCCTCTTGTATCTATTGAGGCTTGCTTTGTGACCTACGATGTGATCAATTTTGGAGAAGGTTCCATGGGGTGCAGAGAAGAAGGTGTATTCTTTCTTGTTTGGGTGAAAGGTTCTATAGATATCTGTTAGATCCATTTGGCCCATGGTATTGGTTAATGATGTTATTTCTCGGCTTAGTTTCTGTGTCAATGACTTATCCTTCAGTGAGAGTGGGGTGTTGAAGTCTCCCACTATTATTGTGTGGGGATCGATGTGTGGTTTAAGCTTTTTTAGGAGATCTTTTACAAATGTGGGTGCCCTTGTATTGGGAGCATAGATGTTCAGAATTGTGATGTCATCTTGGTTGACTTTAACTTTGATGAGTATGAAGTGTCCTTCCTCATCCCTTTTGATTAATTTTGGTTGAAAGTCTATTTTGTTCGATACTAAAATGGCTACGCCTGCTTGCTTCTTGTGACCATTTGCTTGGAATATTTTTTTCCAACCTTTTACCCTGAGGTAATGCCTTTCATTATGGGTGAGATGTGTTTCTTGGATGCAGAAGAATGTTGGATCTTGTTTATGTACCCATTCAGTTTAGTCTGTGTCTTTTTATTGGAGAATTGAGGCCATTGATGTTGAGAAATATTAATGACCAGTGACTGTTAAGAGTCTTAATTTTGATGTTGTTTCCAGTCGAGCGTTTGTGTAGTTGTGTTTTTTGCCATGGGATAGTTATCTATTCCTGGGTAGTTTGGTTGTAGCTTGACCCTTTGGGATGGAGTTTTCCTTCTATTACCTTCTGTAAAGCTGGATTTGTGGATAGGTACTGTTTGAATTTGTTTTTGGTCATGGAATATTTTGTTTTCTCCATCAATGGTTATTGATAATTTTGCTGGGTAAAGTAGTCTGGCCTGGCATCTGTGTTCTCTTAGGGTTTGCAGGATCTCTGTCCAGGCCCTTCTGGCTTTTATGGTCTCTGCTGAGAAGTCGGGTGTAATTCTGATAAGTTTACCATTAAATGTTATTTGGCCCTTTTCCCTTGCAGCTTTTAATATTTTTTCTTTGTTCTGCATGTTTTGTGTTTTGATTATTATGTGGCGGGCAGTTTTTCTTTTCTGGTCAATTTTATTTGGTGTTCTTTAGGCCTCTTGTATGTTTACAGGCATTTCTTTCTTTAGATTGGGGAAATTTTCTTCTATGATTTTGTTGAGAATAGTTTCTGGGCCCTGGAGTCTGATGTCTTCTCTTTCTTCAATGCCTATTATCCTCAGATTTCTTCTTTTTATGGTGTCCTTAATTTCTTGGATGTTTTGTGTCAGGAGTTTTCCAGATTTGGCATTTTCTTTAATGGTTGATTCAATATCTGTGATTGTATCTTCTAGCCCTGAGATTCGTTCTTCCATCTCTTGGATTCTGTTAGAAAAGCTCACCTCTGTGTTGCTCGCCTTCTTCTCTGAGGTCTCACGTTCTCGTTTTCCTTCTGTCTGTGTGTTTATCATTGAATCCATTTTCATTTTCAGATCTTGAACTGATTTTTTGATTTCTTTCATCTGATTTTTTGTATATTCCTGAGTTTCTTCCATTGCCTCTTTATAGGTCTTCAGAGCTTGAACCGTTTTATTTATTTCTTTCATCTGGTTGATTGCATTTTCCTGCAATTTTTCCAGTTCCACTCTATGTGCTTCTTTTATGTCTCTCACCTGTTTGTCTGCGTCTTCCTGCATTTGATTTTATTTGTTTCCTCCATTATCATCCTCATTACTAAGGATTTGAGGTCATTTTCTTGTATTTCCATTGTATTTGAGTTCTCTGGGTTGTTTTCTTTGGGATAGCTGGAAACTGGAGACGCCATGTTGTTTTGGGGTTTTTTGCGTATGCTTTTTTGTTGTCCTTTAGACATCTTGCCGTCTTTGTTTTTATTGGGTAGCTTCCAGAGTTGGATGGAGGGTGTCTGATGATAGATTCACTTGTTTTCTCACAATTTCCCTAGGCTGCGAGCTCAAAGCTTCACTGGTGTGGATGTTAGGAGGTTAGCCCTGTTGTTCTGGTCTCTCACAGCCAGTGATCTTCAGCCCCCCTGTGCTGTGGATCCTGCAATTGTTCTGGGTCTCTGAATGAGCGTTGGGTCAGGCCAAGTATTCTCAGCCTTCTGTGTCCCCTGCCAAGTCCAGTGAGGAACACTGGGCCCAAACCACAGGCTGAACTCAGCTAGATTCTCAGGCACTGAACCGTCTGCCAAGCTCAGCTAGGGATTCTGGGCCCAAAATGCACACAGGGTCCAGCCAGAATTTTTGGGCTGGGACTACGCACCAAACTCCGCTAGGGCCTTTTGGCCCAAAGTGCGTGCTGTGGTCAGTTATTGACTCAGGGCCCGAACTGACCACCAAACTCAACCAGGAATTCTGGATTCAAACTGCACACTGTGTCCAACCAGAGTCTTAGAGCTGGTGGAACCGAGCGCTCTGTCCAGCCTGTGCCACAGCAGGAGAACTGCGGCTGCTCTGAGTTAGCGCCAGTGGTGGACCAAGTGTTCCGCCCAGACTGTGTCACCGCAGGGGAGCTGCCGCTGAGCTGAGGTGGTGCCTAGGATGGAACTGAGCACTCCACCAAGCCTGTGCCACAGCAGGAGAACTGCGGCTGCGGCTGCTCTGAGTTAGCGCCAATGGTGGAACCAAGTGCTCCACCCAGACTGTGTCACTGCAGGGGAGCTGCCGCTGAGCTGAGGTGGTGCCTAGGGTGGAACTGAGTGCTCAGCCAAGCCTGTGCCACAGCAGGAGAACTGTGGCTGCTCTGAGTTAGTGCCTGTGTTGAAACCAAGTGCTCTGCCCAGACTGTGTCACCGCAGGGGAGCTGCTGCTGAGCTGAGGTGCTGCCTAGTGTGGAGCTGCATGCTCAACTAAGCCTGCGCCACAGCAGGGGAGCTGTGGCTGAAGCTGAGTTAGTGCCTCAGGTAGAATTGCTTGCTGGGCTGGGCCAGTACCTGGGACTCTGGGGCCGAACTGTCCGCCGAGCCTAGTCTGGGTCCGAAGGCTCCACGCGACCCAAATCCTGCCCCAAGTCCCCTCTCCCGCAGCAACTCCCACCAGCCACCACACCAATCGCCTCCACCGGAAGGTTATGAGCTGCAAACCTCAGCCACCGCTGCTGGTGCCGCTGGTGCTGCTGCCTCTGCTGCTGCCGCTCCAATCAGAGAAAATCCACGCTCCTCCTGTGTGCAGGGGGACGCAGGTCCTCCACACCCTGGTCCCTCCAAACCGTGGAGCACTCCCGCTGCCGTGATGTTCGGACCTCGGTGTTCCTGGCTCAGAAATCTGTGCAAATCCCTGAATTGTTCACTGGTGCCTCCAAACACGGTCCACACTGCTCGCCGCCATCTTGGATCCTCCTCTTCTGTTATTCTACAATATTAATTATTCCATTGAGCGGTTTCCTTAAATAAATTGACAATTTATGACTTGAACTTTTTAATCATATATTTTAATTATTTATTTATTTTTTACATATACATTTACATTACTACACATATAAACTACATACAGGAAGAAGAACCCTAGAACTATCAGGAATTACATTTATGTTACATTCATAGTATCTTGGTTATTAGTATTTGGCAACTTTGAATAAAATGTTTTCTTATCTCGGTGACTCTAAAATTCTTAATGTAACTCAATATCTATCATTTCTCTTCTTTATCAACTTAAAACATCTATGTAGACCGAAAAACACCTAAACCACAGACAACCGAATTTAATTGTGAAACTGAACTATTTGGTCTTCAATATGATCTGAGACTTGAGAAGGAGCAAAATCAATCGCCTGAGTAAATATGAAGTGCAGTTTAGCAGATTCCATATTTAAAAAGACAAAAATGACAGAGACAGTTTGCTGCCTGAAGAGTCATCCATAACTCTCTAAAATGTTGGAGCATTATTTTTGGCCTTCTGGCCCAGTTTATCTGAGGAATATATTTGTGAGACAGGAACTATTGTGGTCATGCTACCTGTGTCTTGTCAGAGTTCGGCCCTTGACTCTGCATCCAGGCTTGCCAATTTTAGGCAGAATTCTGTCAGTAATTTAAACAAGAAAAAATTTCCCAGTGGCTTGTTTGCCACATTTGAAGCCATCTCCATAAGGAGGTACCCTAATATTCATCATCATACCTGAGGTAGGCTAGTTGCTGCCGGGAGTCAAATTGTCTTATTGTCAAAGACTCATTAAAACAATATAAACATCCTTAAATTCTGTAGGACTTTGAGGATTTTGAAGACCTTATCTAAGTATTTTTCCTTATCTGTATGACTTGACCATTTAACAAAGTTGTGTTTATAGGTGCCAGAGATGGAGTTAGTGATAAAGGAATCATGGTTCATATTGTCAATTGAAGTAGGAACAATGGCTACATATCAACCCTCATATCACCTTTCCCTGCTTCCTTCACTAGATTATGATACTGTAGGGTATAAGGCTGAGTCTTTATGATCAAAATTCCTTTTGAGCCAGACAAACTGTTTCCCCCAAACTTCATTTGAACAATCATAATCTGAGAAACATTTATCATTCACACTCCTCCCTTGACGCAGCTTCTAAAACAGTAACTTAAATCATTCTTTACCAAGAACATTCAAAGCTAATATCCTCCTGCATTTTCCTTGATGTTTCTCATGAAAAAACCAAAACAAAAATTAAAAAACAAAACAAAACAAAAAAACCAAAAACAATCTAATAAATAAACCAATGTAACCAATAGTGTCCTCCACAGTCTGTATGTATTTGGGTTTACAGTCAGGCACCATTGGTACTTTACCATAATTGCTTCTCAAGTCTTTCCTCTATTTCGACATTGATCTACAGTAACAATAACAGTGAAACCATTTTCATTGTAGCAAGTTATGCCTTACATTTATCTGAAAATGAATTGATAGTAACATCATTTTTCTTTTTTTAATTTAATTTTATTAATTTATTCATATTACATCTCAATGGTTATCCCACCCCTTGTATCCTCCCATTCCTCCCTCCCTCCCATTTTCACCTTACTCTCCTCCCCTATGACTGTGACTGAGGGGGACCTCCTCCCCCTGTATATGCTCATAGGGTATCAAGTCTCTTCTTGGTAGCCTGCTATCCTTCCTCTGAGTGCCACCAGGTCTCCCCATTCAGGGGACATGGTCAAATATGAGGCACCAGAGTACGTGTGAAAGTCAGACCCCACTCTCCACTCAACTGTGGAGAATGTCCTGTCCATTGGATAGATCTAGGTAGGGGTTTGACGTTTAAGGCCTGTATTGTCCTTGGTTGGTGCCATAGTTTGAGCGGGACCCCTGGATCCAAATCTTCCTATCATAATTTTCTTCTTGTATCTGCATACTAGCCCGGGGGCATATCCCATGAAAGTCTTCACTAACCAGGAAACTGGGACAGAGGGGAGGACATCCTATTGGGACTCTAGATGAGAGAAGCATGGGAGAATGGCAAAGTGGAAGGATCCAAAGGATCCTAGAAACCAACATCATTTTTCTTATGGTTCAATATACTTACCATCAATATCAACTATGACTTCCTTAGAAGATATTCTCTAAGACCATTCAGGTAGCAAACTGTCTCTTACAGTTTTTCATTTCGATACTGCTAACCTACAATTCCAGTTTACTCAGGTAATTAAGTTTTATTCCTTCTCAAGTCTCTGTGGGGTTGAAGACCAGATAGTTTAGTCTTACAATTAAGCTTAGTTGTTTAGTGGTTAAGATGTTTTTAGGTCTAAATAGATGTTTACATTGATAGAGATGAGATATGATATTGATTTACAAGCAGAATTTTATTTTTTTTTTTATTTTTTTTTTTTTTTTTTCTTTTTTTTTTTTTTTCTTTTTTTTTTTTATTAATTTATTCTTGTTACATCTCAATGTTTATCCCATCCCTTGTATCCTCCCATTCCTCCCCCCCCCCCATTTTCCCATTATTCCCCTCCCCTATGACTGTTCCTGAGGGGGATTACGTCCCCCTATATATTCTCATAGGGTATCAAGTCTCTTCTTGGCTACTTGCTGTCCTTCCTCTGAGTGCCACCAGGTCTCCCCCTCCAGGGGACATGGTCAAATGTGAGGCACCAGAGTATGTGAGAAAGTCGTATCACACTCTCCACTCAACTGTGGAGAATATTCTGACCATTGGCTAGATCTGGGAAGGGGTTTAAAGTTTACCTCCTGTATTGTCCTTGGCTGGTGCCTTAGTTTGAGCGGGAGCCGTGGGCCCAAATCTGCCTATCATATTGTTCTACTTGTAGATTTCTAGGACCCTCTGGATCCTTTTATTTTGCTGTTCTCCCATGCGTCTCTCATTTAGAGTCCCAATAGGATGCCTTCCCCTCTGTCCCAGTTTCCTGGTAAGTGAAGGCTTTCGTGGGACATGCCCCTTGGGCTAGTATGCAGATATAAGTGAGTATATAGCATTTGATTCTTTCTGCTTCTGGGTTAACTCACTCATTATGATCATTTCTAGCTCAATCCATTTATCCACAAATTTCGGGAATTCCTTGTTTTTAATAGCTGAGTAGTATTCCATAGTGTATATGTACCACAGTTTCTTTATCCACTCTTCTACTGAGGGACACTTAGGCTGTTTCCATGTTCTGGCTATTATGAATAAGGCTGCTATGAACATGGTTGAGCAAATTTTCTTGTTGTGTGCTGGAGCATCTTCTGGGTATATTCCAAGGAGTGGAATAGCTGGGTCTTGAGGAAGCCCTATTCCCATTTTTCTGAGATAGCACCAGATAGATTTCCAAAGTGGCTGTACTAGTTTGCATTCCCACCACCAATGAAGGAGTGTTCCTCTCTCCCCACATCCTCGCCAGCATGTGGTGTCGCTTGAATTTTTGATCTTAGCCATTCTGATGGGTGTAAGATGGAATCTCAGAGTTGTTTTGATTTGCATTTCCCTGATGACTAAGGAGGTTGAGCATTTCTTTAAGTGTTTCTCAGCCATTTGATACTCCTCTGTTGAGAATTCTCTGTTTAGTTCCAAGCCCCATTTCTCAATTGGGTTATTCGGTTTGGTGGTGTTTAATTTCTTGAGTTCTTTATATATTTTGGATATTAGACCTTTGTCAGATGTAGGGTTGGTGAAGATTTTTTCCCAGTCTGTAGGCTGTCGCTTTGTTCTCTTGACAGTGTCTCCTGCCTTACAGAAGCTTCTCAGCCTCATGAGGTCCCATTTATTAATGGTTGACATTAAGGCCTGGGCCGTTGGTGTTCTGTTCAGGAAGTTGTCTCCTGTGCCAATATGTTCCAGGCTCTTTCCCACTTTTTCTTCTAAGTGAGTTAGTGTCTCTGGTTTTATGTTGAGGTCTTTAATCCACTTGGATTTGAGTTTTGTGCAAGGTGACAAATATGGGTCCAGTTTCATTTTTTTACACATAGACCTCCAGTTAGACCAGCACCATTTGTTGAAGATGCTATCCTTTTTCCATTGAATGGATTTGGCTTCTTTGTCAAAAATCAAGTGACCATATGTGTGTGGATTCATATCTGGGTCTTCGATTCGATTCCACTGATCAACCAGCCTGTTGCTGTGCCAGTACCATGCTGTTTTAAGTACTATTGCTTTATAGTACAGTTTGAGATCAGGTATGGAGATTCCTCCGGAGCATCTTTTATTGTACAAGATTGTTTTAGCTATTCTGGGTTTTTTGTTTTTCCATATGAAGTTCAGAATTGAACTTTCAATGTCTTTAAAAAATTGTGTAGTTATTTTGATAGGGATTGCATTGAATCTGTAGATTGCTTTTGGTAGGATGGCCATTTTTACTATGTTAATTCTCCCGATCCATGAGCAAGGAAGATCACGCCATCTTCTCAGGTCATCTTCAATCTCTTTCTTCAGAGTTTTGAAATTTTTTTCATACAAGTCCTTCACTTGCTTAGTTAGGGTAACTCCTAGATATTTTATATTGCTTGTGGCTAATGTGAAGGGTGTGGTTTTCCTAATTTCTTCCTCTGTAAGCTTGTCATTTGTGTATAGGAAGGCTACAGACTTTTTTGAGTTAATTTTGTATCCAGCCAATTTGCTGAAGGTGTTTATCAGCTTTAGGAGTTCTCTGGTGGAGTTTTGAGGGTCACTTATGTACACTATCATATCATCTGCAAAGAGGGATAATTTGACTTCCTCCTTTCCCATTTGGATACCCTTGATCTCCTTTTGTTGTCTTATTGCTCTGGCTAGAACTTCGAGTACTATATTGAAGAGATATGGAGAGAGTGGGCAGCCTTGCCTTGTTCCCGATTTGAGAGGAATTTCCTTGAGTATCTCACCATTTACTTTGATTTTGGCTATTGGCTTGCTGTATATAGCCTTTATTATGTTGAGGAAAGTGCCTTGTATCCCCGATCTCTCTAAAACTTTAAACATGAATGGGTGTTGAATTTTATCAAATGCTTTCTCTGCATCCAAGGAGATAATCATGTGGTTTTTTATTTTCAGTTTGTTTATATGATGGATTACATTGATGGATTTCCGTATATTAAACCATCCCTGCATGCCTGGAATGAAGCCTACTTGGTCATGATGAATGATATCTTTGATGTGCTCCTGTATTCGTTTTGCAAGTATTTTATTTAGTATTTTTGCATCTATGTTCATAAGAGAAATTGGTCTGAAATTCTCTTTCTTTGTTGAGTCTTTGTGAGGTTTAGGTATCAATGAGACTATGGCCTCATAGAATGAATTTGGTAATTTTCCATCCATTTCTATCTTTTGGAGTAGCTTGAATAGTATCGGTATTAGCTCGCCCTTAAAGGTCTGGTAGAATTCTGCACTGAAACCATCTGGCCCTGGGCTTTTTTGGTTGGGAGACCATCGATGATTGCTTCTATTTCTGTAGGGGAAATGGGACTATTTAACTTGTTTATCTGTTCTTCACTCAACTTTGGCAAGTGAACTTGATCAAGAAAATCGTCCATTTCCCTTAGATTTTCAAATTTTGTGGCGTATATGCCTTCAAAGTAGGATCTTATGATTCTTTGAATTTCTTCAGTGTCTGTTGTTATGTCTCCCTTTTCATTTCTGATTTTGTTCATTTCAATACTGTCTCTCTGCCTTTTAGTTAGTTTGGCTAATGGTCTGTCTATCTTGTTGATTTTCTCAAAGAACCAGCTTTTGGTTTTGTTGATTCTTTGGACTGTTTTCTTAGTTTCTAACTTGTTAATTTCAGCCCTGAGTTTGATAATTTCCAGGCGTCTACTCCTCTTGGGTGTTTCTGCTTCTTTTTTTCTAGGGCTTCCAGTTGTGTTGTTAAGATGCTTATGTGCGATGTTTCCAATTTCTTTTTAAAGGCACTTAGTGCTATGAATTTTCCTCTTAGCACTGCTTTCAATGTATCCCACAAATTTGGGTATGTTGTTTCTTCATTTTCATTGAATTTCAGAAACTCCTTGATTTCTTTCTTTATTTCTTCCCTGACCCAGGTGTCATTTAGCAGAGAGTTGTTTAGTTTCCACAAACGTGTAGGCTTTTTGTTATTTCTGTTGTTGTTGAATTGCAGCCTAAGAGCATGGTGATCTGATAGGATACAAGGTATTATTTCAATCCTCTTGTATCTGTTGAGGCTTGCTTTGTGACCTACGATGTGATCAATTTTGGAGAAGGTTCCATGGGGTGCAGAGAAGAAGGTGTATTCTTTCTTGTTTGGGTGAAAGGTTCTATAGATATCTGTTAGATCCATTTGACCCATGGCATTGGTTAATGATGTTATTTCTCGGCTTAGTTTCTGTTTCAATGACTTATCCTTCAGTGAGAGTGGGGTGTTGAAGTCTCCCACTATTATTGTGTGGGGATCGATGTGTGGTTTAAGCTTTTTTAGGAGATCTTTTACATATGTGGGTGCCCTTGTATTGGGAGCATAGATGTTCAGAATTGTGATGTCATCTTGGTTGACTTTACCTTTGATGAGTATGAAGTGTCCTTCCTCATCCCTTTTGATTAATTTTGGTTGAAAGTCTATTTTGTTCGATACTAAAATGGCTACACCTGCTTGCTTCTTGTGACCATTTGCTTGGAATATTTTTTTCCAACCTTTTACCCTGAGGTAATGCCTTTCATTATGGGTGAGATGTGTTTCTTGGATGCAGAAGAATGTTGGGTCTTGTTTATGTACCCATTCGGTTAGTCTGTGTCTTTTTATTGGAGAATTGAGGCCATTGATGTTGAGAGATATTAATGACCAGTGACTGTTAAGAGTCTTAATTTTGATGTTGTTTCCAGTCGAGTGTTTGTGTAGTTGTGTTTTTGCCATGGGATAGTTATCTATTTCCTGGGTAGTTTTGGTTGTAGCTTGACCCTTTGGGATGGAGTTTTCCTTCTAGTACCTTCTGTAAAGCTGGGTTTGTGGATAGGTACTGTTTGAATTTGTTTTGTCATGGAATATTTTGTTTTCTCCATCAATGGTTATTGATAATTTTGCTGGGTAAAGTAGTCTGGCCTGGCATCTGTGTTCTCTTAGGGTTTGCAGGATCTCTGTCCAGGCCCTTCTGGCTTTTATGGTCTCTGCTGAGAAGTCAGGTGTAATTCTGATAGGTTTACCATTAAATGTTATTTGGCCCTTTTCCCTTGCAGCTTTTAATATTTTTTCTTTGTTCTGCATGTTTTGTGTTTTGATTATTATGTGGCGGGCAGTTTTTCTTTTCTGGTCAATTCTATTTGGTGTTCTGTAGGCCTCTTGTATGTTTATAGGCATCTCTTTCTTTAGATTGGGGAAATTTTCTTCTATGATTTTGTTGAGAATAGTTTCTGGGCCCTGGAGTCTGATGTCTTCTCTTTCTTCAATGCCTATTATCCGCAAATTTCTTCTTTTCATGGTGTCCTTAATTTCTTGGATGTTTTGTGTCAGGAGTTTTCCAGATTTGGCATTTTCTTTAATGGTTGATTCAATATCTGTGATTGTATCTTCTAGCCCTGAGATTCGTTCTTCCATCTCTTGGATTCTGTTAGAAAAGCTCACCTCTGTGTTGCTCGCCTTCTTCTCTGAGGTCTCACGTTCTCGTTTTTCTTCTGTCTGTGTGTTTATCATTGAATCCATTTTCATTTTCAGATCTTGAACTGATTTTTTGATTTCTTTCATCTGATTTTTTGTATATTCCTGAGTTTCTTCCATTGCCTCTTTATAGGTCTTCAGAGCTTGAACCGTTTTAGTTATTTCTTTCATCTGGTTGTTTGCATTTTCCTGCAATTTTTCCAGTTCCACTCTATGTGCTTCTTTTATGTCTCTCACCTGTTTGTCTGCGTCTTCCTGCATTTGATTACGAATTTTATTTGTTTCCTCCATTATCATCCTCATTACTAAGGATTTGAGGTCATTTTCTTGTATTTCCGTTGTATTTGAGTTCTCTGGGTGGTTTTCTTTGGGATAGCTGGAAACTGGAGACGCCATGTTGTTTTGGGGTTTTTTGCGTATGCTTTTTCGTTGTCCTTTAGACATCTTGCCGTCTTTGTTTTTGTTGTGTAGTTTCCAGAGTTGAATAGAGGGTGTCTGATGATAGATTCACTTGTTTTCTTACGATTTCCCTAGGCTGCGAGCTCAAAGCTTCACTGGTGTGGATGTTAGGAGGTTAGCCCTGTTGTTCTGGTCTCTCACAGCCAGTGATCCTCAGTCCCTCTCTGCTGTGGATCCTGCAATTGTTCTGGGTCTCTGAATGAGCGTTGGGTCAGGCCAAGGTAACCACAGCCTTCTGTGTTCCCTGCCAAGTCCAGCCAGGAGCACTGGGACCGAACCACGGGCAGAACTCAGCTAGATTCTCAGGGCCAGAACCGTCTGCCAAGCTCAGCTAGGGATTTTGGGCCCAAAATGCACACAGGGCCCAGCCAGAATTTTTGGGCTGGGACTACGCACCAAGCTCCACTAGGGCCTTTTGGCCCAAAGTGCGTGCTGTGGTCAGTTATTGACTCAGGGCCCGAACTGACCACCAATCTCAGCCAGGAATTCTGGATTCAAACTGTACACTGTGTCCAACCAGAGTCTTAGAGCTGGTGGAACCGAGAGCTCTGTCCAGCCTGTGCCACAGCAGGAGAACTGCGGCTGCTCTGAGTTAGCGCCAGTGGTGGAACAAGTGCTCCGTCCGGACTGTGTCCCCGCAGGGGAGCTGCCGCTGAGCTGAGGTGGTGCCTAGGATGGAACCAAGCACGTCACCAAGCCTGCGCCACAGCAGGAGAACTGCGGCTGCTCTGAGTTAGCGCCAGTGGTGGGACAAGTGCTCCGCCCGCACTGTGTCCCCGCAGGGGAGCTGCCGCTGAGCTGAGGTGGTGCCTAGGATGGAACCGAGCACGTCACCAAGCCTGCGCCACAGCAGGAGAACTGCGGCTGCTCTGAGTTAGCGCCTGTGGTGGAACAAGTGCTCCGCCCGCACTGTGTCCCCGCAGGGGAGCTGCCGCTGAGCTGAGGTGGTGCCTAGGATGGAACCAAGCACGTCACCAAGCCTGCGCCACAGCAGGAGAACTGCGGCTGCTCTGAGTTAGCGCCAGTGGTGGGACAAGTGCTCCGCCCGCACTGTGTCCCCGCAGGGGAGCTGCCGCTGAGCTGAGGTGGTGCCTAGGATGGAACCGAGTACGTCACCAAGCCTGCGCCACAGCAGGAGAACTGCAGCTGCTCTGAGTTAGCGCCAGTGGTGGAACAAGTGCTCCGCCCGGACTGTGTCCCCGCAGGGGAGCTGCCGCTGAGCTGAGGTGGTGCCTAGGATGGAACCTAGCACGTCACCAAGCCTGCGCCACAGCAGGAGAACTGCGGCTGCTCTGAGTTAGCGCCTGTGGTGAAACCAAGTGCTCCGCCCGGACTGTGTCACCGCAGGGGAGCTGCCGCTGAGCTGAGGTAGTGCCTAGTGTGGAGCAGCGAACTCAACTAAGCCTGCGCCACAGCAGGGGAGCTATGGCCACGCTGAGTTAGTGCCTCAGGCGGAATTGTTTGCTGGGCCGGGCCAATACCCGGGACTCTGGGGCCGAACTGTCCGCCGAGTCCAATCTGGGTCCAAAGGCTCCACGCGACCCAAATCCTGCCCCGAGTCCCCTCTCCCGCAGCAATTCCCACCAGCCACCACACCAATCGCCTCCACCGGAAGGCTATGAGCTGCAAACCTCAGCCGCCGCTGCTGGTGCCGCTGGTGCTGCCGCCTCTACCGCTGCCGCTCCGATCAGAGAAAAACCACGCTCCTCCCGTGTGCAGGGGCACGCAGGTCCTCCGCACCCTGGTCCCTCCGAACCGTGGAGCACTCCCGCTGCCGTGATGTTCGGACCTCGGTGTTCCTGGCTCAGAAATCTGTGCAATTCCCTGAATTGTTCACTGGAGCCTCCAAACGCGGTCCACACTGCTCGCCGCCATCTTGGATCTCCCTATTATTGCTACAAGCAGAATTTTAGACTCACAAATATAAGAAAGAGTTTCTTCAAGACTGCCAAATACAAAGAGCCAAAACACTATGAATGTAACATTTATGAAATTCCTGATTGTGTCATGGTTCTTCCTGATGTATGTAGTTTATTTTATTTATGTGTAATAATATAGATATATATGTAAAAATAAATATAATAAAAATGAAAAATAAAAGCTGAAAAAATTTTTCTATAATTTTCTTACTCATATAACTTCCTAACATGATTTCCTGACAGTTCCCTGAAACATAAATTTATACATAATTGTTGTTTTTATATATCTTATAATTCCATTTTTCCTTTATGTATTTACTTATTTATTTATTTATTTATTTATATTTCATACATATTTTATTATAATTCATTCACATTACATCTCAATTGCAATCTCTTTGCTCTTATCTTCCTGTTCCTGCCCTCCCTCCCTTTTCTTCTCTATCCCCCTCCCTTACAACTCTGACAAGTAGAGTCCTCCTTCCCAACCATCTGACCTCAGCGTAGCAGGTCTCATCTGGAGAGCCTGCATGCTTCCTCTTCCTCTGTATTCCTACAGGGCCTCTACACCAATGGGCAGTGATCATATCCAAGGCTGTCCTCATTCTCCCCTCCCCTTCTCCATGTGAAGAATATCCATTGGCTACATCTGAGCGGTGGGGAGTGGAGGGCGCTTAGGTTCTCTGCTTGCAATGTCCTTGTTAGGCGCATCAGTTTGTGCAGTCTCCCCTGGGTCCAGATCTACCAGTCTTGACAATATCTGACAGCCCTCCACCTCCTGTCCTATTTCCATCATCCAATTTTATTACACATTTTGGGAGTTAATATTACACATTCAGTTTCTTGTTTCAGTTTCTTCTTAGTTGGCTGATAACATAAGCATTCCTAGTTTCTTCATCTAAATGCACTCTGTAACTTTTCTCTTTCATTAATCATTTGCAAAATTACCTAGGAATATTTTACTATTATTTACTACTATTATTATTATGTATTCACAACTATTACTAGTGTATATTATATCCCACAAAACAGAAACAGATTTTGTGATCCTAGACTCACATTTTTAAAATTCCTTTTGAGCTATTATAAGAACAAAACAGAACAATTTAAATCATACGAGGAAAATAGATTTTCAATAATAACTAATGAAATTCATATAATATGACTAATCACATTAAATGTAGTTATATTATCTTCTTGTTTGAGTATAAAATATATTTTATGTGATATAGCTAATTTTATTCTCAGATGAAATACTTACATAATAACTAAAGGAAATGATATGTTCATTCTTTATCCTTCGTAATTTGTTCATTGTCACAATTCTTGAAAAAAAATTTATTATCACTCATTCCTCCCTAAATCAAAATTTTGGTTTTCTGTTTTATAGTTAAATATGACAGTCAACTAGTGGGCACCAGAGTCTGTATCAGAGGTAGCCACTACTCATATTATTGGGGACCCATAGAAAACTGTGCTGCCTATTGATTACATCATAGCAGGGGTTCTGGTTCCTCACCAAACATAGTCCTTGGTTGGTACATCAGTCTCTACAGCCTTCCACTCCGGACACACATCTCAGATTTGTTGGCTCCATTGGTCCCCTTGTAGAACTCCTGTCACCATAAAGTCCTTCTATCTCCAACTGTCCCATAAGACTTCAAAATCTTTATGTAAGTCTCACTATCTGCTTTGATTCCCCACTGGGTAGAGTCTTTCAGAGCACCTCTATGGTAGAGTCCCTTCCTGTTTCTTCTCTTCAACCACTTACTGTGTCTATTGTATTTGCCCTTCTGCATGAGAATGAAGCATCCTACGTAGAGTCCTCCTTGTTATTTAGCTTCCTTAGGTCTGTGTATTGTAGTGTGGTTATCCTGTCTTGTGTGGCTAATATCTGCTTATAAGTGAGTATATACCATGCCTGTCTTTCTGGGTCTGGGTTACCACACTCAGGATGATCTTTTCTAGTTCCATCCATTTGCCTGCAAGTTTCAGGGTTTCTTTGTTTTCAATAGCTGAGTAGTATTCCATTGTATAAATGTACCACAATTTTTTATCCATTCTTCAATTGAAGAACATCCAGGTTGTTTCCAGATTCTGGCTATTGTGAATAATGCTACCATGGAAATAGTTGAGCAACTGCGCTTGTTGTATGGTGGGAGTGAAAACAAGGGAACACTAAGAGAAATGCTCAATGACTACTTGCAGGTTTTCACTCCCACCAGAAATGGAGGACTGTTCTCCTTTCTCCACATCCTTGCCAGCATGTGCTGTCGGTTGAGTTTTTGATCTTAGCCATTCTGACCAGTGTAAGAAGGAATCTCCAAATTGTTATGATTTGAATTTCCCTGGTGGCGAAGGAAGTTGATGATTTCTTTAAGTGTTTCTCAGCCACTTAATATTCCTCTTTCGAGAATTCTCTCATTAGCTCTGTGTTCCGTTTTTAATTGGATTACTTAGGTTGGTGGTTTTTAATTTCTTGAGTATTTTTTATATATTTTGGCTATTAGCTCTTTGTCAGATGTATGGTTGGTGAAGATCTTTTCTAAGTCTGTAGGCTGTTGCTTTGTTCTATTGACAGTATCCTTTGCCTTACAGAATACTTTCAGTTTCTTGAGGTGCCATTTATTAATTGTGAGTACATGTATATAGATGTCAGAGTTCACCCTCAGGTGTTGTTTTGCTGGTGCTGTTCCCTTTTCACTTTGATTTTTTAAATGGAACCTCTCAATAATTTGGGACTCACTTAAGCAAGGTTGGCTGGATGGTAAAGACCATGAATTTGCCACTCTCTCTCCAACACAGGAATTACAAACAATTTTATTAACATTTTTCTAATGTAATTTTTCTTATTATCTTTGGCTTTTTTATTTTTGTAATTTTATTTTATATATATTCTTATGTTTATGTCTAATAACCATTTTTTTTTACTAAAAAACACAGCTGCTCTACATCATTCAGCATTTGATCAGGAAAGCAGAGCTACTATGTGTATTTAGGAATAAAGGGCATATCAGTGGAGGGGAGATTTAGGCTGAGCACTGAGAAATCAGAACTCATCTCCATCTAGGAGTCTGCAATTGCAGTACTGGTAAGTAACCCTGAGCCTCAGGAGGGTTATGGGTTCCTGGAAAATCTAGAGATGTGCGTCACACCCTACAAGAAGGCCACTGCTACTCCATTTGGTGTTGGACAGAAGTAGCAGCTGTTGGAAAGAAAGACAAAGATAATGTGAAGAAAATAAAAAGGTGGTCCTTTCCATCATCTCTGAGTTCTCTCTCCCTTAATCTTACTATGAGCACATTCACCCTTATTTCTAAATGTTAATTATCTTCCCCCAAACCCATTTCTGAATATTATTAAGTTAGACATGAATTTGCATTGGGAGCAAAGTGAAGCCCATGCCAATATTTAAGATACTGTTGGGTTGCTGATTAGGTAGTTGCCCAGAACTTAATTTTCAGTTAAATGTGGATTTTCTTCCTGGCCTTTTGTCATGTGGTTACTCTTATCTGTATTGGATTGCTGCAGTTTATATCGGCCCATCATAGAACATAACAGAAGTGTTGCGAACGCTTGACTCCATTCTAGAAATGAACCATTTAAGTCCATGCTGTACTGTTAATTCACTTTCCCCTAATGATGAGGATAATTAGGCCTTTGTGCGCAAGCCGGTTCACTAGCATGAGGTGCTCAAAGTGGCCAGGAGGCACTTTCATTTTCCACTTTAATGAAATCATTGCTGTGTCCCGAGGTAGAAATTGTCTTCCCTCTAAAGCCAAGATTCTTGGAATAGCGGAGTCATAGCTTTAGTAATGAGAAACAGAGTTTCCACTGGAGGAACATTAGATGCAGTAATGGAAGAAGCACTTCACCTTTGCTCAAAATGACTCCTGGATGAGGAGCAGCTCTGTGCCTGCTCCACTATTCAGAACTTTGCTAGGTCTGGGCTGTTCCAGAAGATTTTGTGCCTGACCCACATTATATTACCATACCAATAAT
Source organism: Acomys russatus (assembly GCF_903995435.1). Lineage (NCBI taxonomy): Eukaryota > Metazoa > Chordata > Mammalia > Rodentia > Muridae > Acomys > Acomys russatus. The sequence continues at coordinate 72,553,300 of NC_067137.1, forward strand.
ACTGCAACTAGGTCTTCAAAATGACATTCCATTTTTCACCATCTCTACTGGTTCAAGGGGCTGGCAGACATAATATACAAGTAAATTCCAAAGTAAAGAATTTTTGGCATCAAACCTATGATTTTAATTTCTTTTTGAACTTACAAGTATTTGTAAATGAGCTTATAATAACAGGCTTCACTGTGGCACTTTAAAATATGCTTAGTGTTGATGAATTCCTCAGTCCCTAATGTCCTTCCCCTGCTCCTTGTACTCACTGCCTCCTTCCACCCTCAGTATTCCCCTTTTTACTTTCACATCACATGTGCTGTATCATGCAGCATCCCTCCTGTCTTGAGGACCTCTTTCTAATTTTCTTTCCTCAAGTCACTGTTTAGGTTTTGTTCTAAGTAAGCATCATGAACATGGATGCCCAACTAATATTCAGAAGGAATTTCTACTATTATGATATCAATATGCTACTCCTTCTGTTTCAGTGGTAAAAAATAGTACAGCCAGCCCAGGTAACAAGCTCTTCTGCTATAGTTATATAAAATGTGTTTGTTGCTTAGTTTCTCTCTTACACTGGCTAGCATTAAAACAATTGAGACTCTTTTATATTTGTTTAATAATAAGCTTCACAACTAAATAACTGAGCAGGTATTCTTCTACTCTTTTTAAAATATATTTTATTAATTTATTCATATTACATCTCAATTGTTTACCATCCCTTGTATCCTCCCATTCCTCCCTCCCTCCCATTTTCCTCTTATTCCCATCCCCTATGACTGTGTATGAGGAGGACCTCCTCCCCCTGTATATGCTCATAGGGTATCAAGTCTCTTCTTGGTAGCCTGCTATCCTTCCTCTGAATGCCACCCTGCCTCCCCTTCCAGGAGATGTGGTCAAATATGGGGCAACAGAGTTCGTGTAAAAGTCATACCCCACTATCCACTCAATTGTGAAGAATGTCCTGTCCATTGGATAGATCTATGTAGGGGTTCAAAGTTTACTGCATGTATTGTCCTCGCTTGGTGCCATAGTTTGAGGAGGACCACTGGGCCTAGATCTGCCTATTATAATGTTCTTCTTGTAAGTTTCTAGGACCCTCTGGATCCTTCTATTTCCCCATTTTCCCATGCTTCTCTCACCTAGTTTTCCAATAGGATGTCCTCCCCTCTGACCCACTTTACTGGTAAGTGAAGACTTTCATGGGACATACTCCTTGGGCTAGTGTCCAGATATAAGTGAGTATATACCATTTGACTTTTTCTGCTTCTGGGTTAACTCACTCATTACGATCATTTCTAGTTCAATCCATTTGTCCACAAATTTTGGGAAATCCTTGTTTTTAGTAGCTGAGTAGTATTCCATAGTGTAAATGTACCACAGTTTCTTTATCCATTCTTCTACTGAGGCACAGTTAGGCTGTTTCCATGTTCTAGCTATTATGAATAAGGCTGCTGTGTATTCCTCTATTCTTAACCCTCTAAGTTAATCTGGTTTCTTCCCAGGGTGCATCCCAGACATAATTGTACTTTGTAACTTTCCTGAACCAATTCTTCTCCAGATGTCACTTGGGCATCACTTGTGGTTGAATCCCCTATTTTCTTCTCTAACTCCTCCTCCCCTGGCTGGCAGAAAGTTGATCCCTATTTTCTCCCCTACTCAGCAATTGGATGTAAGCTACTTTATTGACGTATCAGGGGATAATCTGGGAGCATTTTTTTATACAACATTAAGACAAGAGATTCTCATAATAATGATTGCAACCAGACTTGGGGGATATAGAAATCAGCATTTGAATTACATAATAATATTATGCCTATATTTACCCATTCACAGAATCATGCTGTATCAGTGTTACTTGTTATACTGTTCCTGATGTCCTTTTATATTTATTTTAAGGTCTTTCTTCTTACCATGCTCATGACAATGAAAGTGCTTCAGATAGATTAATTACTGTTTTCACTCTTATATTATGATCTATATATAATTTATATTGGGTATTTTTCTTTTATATATTTTTAAATTTTAAAATATACATTTTTCATATAATGTATTCTGAATATGTTTCCCCCCCACAACCCCTTCCAGATCTACCCAACCTTCCTACCCACCCAAATCCACACACTTTCTTAAAATATCTAAATAGAAAATAAGTAGGCATCCAATAAAAAAGAAAACAAAAAAGAAAGAAAAGATAAAGACCAAGACAAAAATCATACACACACCCCAAAATAAATAAATAAATTAATAAAAACCTCATATTACATACACAGGAATCCCATTAATACATAAATCAAAAACCATAACAGATAAACAGAAGACATGTAATTTAAGAAGAAGAAAAGGAAAAAGGACTGATAAAGGATTGTGAGACAATAAAAAATAACCCATAGGTATGTTGAGTTTCTTTTATGTTGGGCATCTACTGCTGATCTCAGAGTCTTCCCTTTAGTATGGAATGTATAGTCTCATTGGAGAATACCAAGTTTTCCTTTGTGAATGGTTTTAATTAGGCGATCTTTTCTGGCTTATAGATGGGGGCTTGTATCCATCTCACTTCTAAGCAATGGGACTCTTTCTGGCTTAGACCTGTTCAGGTCCTGAGCATGCTTTCAATTTCTTGGAAGTTTATAACTCATCAGCCCTACTGTATCTAGAAAGCTATGTTTCCTTGGTGTTTTCCAGCCTCTAAACTCTGACAATCTTTCTTCCTCTTCTGCATACCTTGCTGAGCCCAAAGCGGGGGCATGGGGGGGAGTGGAGGGGGGCATTTGGAGACAGCTCATTTAGGACTGATTGTTCCAAGGTCTCTCACTCTCTGCATTTTGTCAACTTGTGGGTCACTGTTTTTGTTCCCATCTACTGAATTTGGGTGCAGATGCCTGTAGAGTTCAGAAGATGATGTCAAATCATCTAAAGATGGAATTACAGGATGTTCTGAGTTGAGTACAAAACTTCAGTCTTCTGCAAGAGTAGTATGTACCCTTGCTGACTGTGGAAACATCGCTCCATCCTGTTGGTTCTCTCATTTTGGGCATTGAATAGTGACATAACCTTTGGGGGTCAGTTAGTATTGATTATGTCATTCATATTCTATTATTATCACCAAATGTCCTTCAGGGGTGGATTACTGGTGCTTCAGATGATCACTGCCTTGCTGGATTACAGTGCCTGGTTTTACCTGACATCTGAGATCCTCTGCAGAGGTTGGTGTGCAGTGTCAGCAAGTGATACATATGCATGTGCTCTCTGAAAATATTCAGAGGAACATAGTCATTCACCCCTTTCACTTGGTATCTTGAAATGAACTTATTCATCCAGTTAGCTAGCACATCTGCAGAATTCGTAAATTAGAGAAAATAATTTTCCCAATCATTTTTACAACTGGATATATTGCTCAAAGTTCTGACTGCTGTGGAGATTTCCTTTAAAAATAGTCAACACTGTAATTGAAACATTTCACTTGTTTATGTACATATATTAATATATATGTATGTGAGAAAGAGTCATACTCCATATAAATAGCCTAGACTTCGCCTAGTATCCAAGAATGACCTAAAACTTGCCTTATTTTCTTAAATTCTGGGTTCATAGGCATTATCGATCACATTCAGGCTCTTTAGGAGTCATGTTTGAATACTATTTTAATATTAGAATATTGCTATCAATATATCTTATATTGAGCAAGAGCAAACTAATTCTGAAGGAAGTTTATGAAAACTGAACTAATGCTAGTCTATTTTTTATTAATTATTAACTGTGCAATAGAATAGTATAGGGTTGTATCATCATTTTTAACTTGAAATCTGGAACTCGAACCTGAGTTTTATTTTAAAATCAATGTCATACCTATTGTACATGGCAAAAGTACCTAACAATGCCCATGTTCCTGCAAGACTTCCTCATTACATAGTCCACACTTGTTTCCAAATTCACATAGTTCTGAGAGGTGATGGTGCATGCCTTTTATCCCAGCACTCCGGAAGCAGAGGCTTGTGGATCCCGGTGAGTTCAAGGCCAGCCTGGTCTAAAATATGAGTCTAGGACAGCCAAGACTACACAGAGAAACCCTGTCTTGAAGAACCAAAAACCAAACCAAACCAAAGCAAAACAAACAGAACAAATTCACATACTGAGCTAAGTTATCAGTGCAGATATACTTATCTTTATATTAAAATATTTACATTTAATGTCGTCTCTAAAAATTTCACACAGTGCACAGTGTATGTTGATCATATCCACCCTCCAAACCTTGTCAGAACTCAATCATCATATTTTCCTTCCAATATCATGACATCATTTATGAAAGTATGTATTATGTAAGTACGTATATTTGTATGTATGTATGTATGTATGTATGTATGTATGTATGTATGTATATACTCACTGAGTTCTATTAGTGTTGCCAATATATGATAAGGACAACCATCGGATGCCCACACTCCCAAAGAAATATGCAGTGATTGATTTTCGCATTCATGGACATTCATTATATTTAGGCCTCAGTCGGTATGTTATTGCATAATAAGTCACTGAGAAACTGAAATATATTTTGAAAAAGTAGCTATGACTTTGTAATTGATGTTTATGTTTTACTCATAGACATCGGTTATTCTAAGTATTTGCCATCACTATATCATTTATTTTGATAATTCATATATTAAAAACATAAACTATTGTGTAAATGTACTACAGTTTCTTTATTCATTCTTCAGTTGAGGAAAATGTGGGTTGTTTCCAGTTTCTGACTATTAAAAATAAAGCTGCTATGGACACAGTTGAGAAAATATCCTTGTTGTATGGTGCAGAATCTTTTGGTTAAATGCCCAGGTCTTGGGGTAGAACTTTTCCAAGTTTTCTGAGAACGCACCAGATTGATTTTCAAAGTGGTTGTATAAGTTTGCACTCTCATCAGCACTGGAGAAATATTCCTCTTTCTCCACATCTTCACCAGCATGTGCTGTCACATGAGTTTTTTTGTTATGTTTTGTTTTGTTTTGTTTTGTTTTGTTTTTTAAACCATAGCCATTCTGACAAGTATAAGATTAAATCTCAGAGTCCTTTTGTTTTGCATTTTCCTGATCACTAGGCATGTTGAGCATTTCTTCAAGTATTTCCAAGCCACTAATTATTCTTCTCTTGAGAATTCTCTTTAGCTCTGTATCCCATTTTTAAATTGAGTCACATGGTTTTGTGGTGTTTATTTTCTTGAGTTCTTTGTATATTTTGAATAGTAGCCCTTGGTAGGATGTAGGGTGGGTGAAGACCTTTCCTAGTCTGTAGGCTGCTATTTTTTCTATTTACAGTATACTTTGCCTTGCAGAAGCTTTTCTGTTTCATGAGGTCTGCTTTGTTAATTGTTGATTGTGGAGCCTGAGCTGTTGATCTTCCCTTCAGGATGTTGTCTCCTCTGCCAATGAGTTCAAGGCTAATCCTCACTTTCTCATCTAGTTTTACACAATGGAATACTACTGAGCTATTAAAAGCAAATATCTTGAAATTTGAAGCCAAATGGATGGAACTAGGTAAGATAGTCCTGACTGAAGTAAAACAAACCTAAAAAAACATGCATGGCATATGCTCACCTCTAGCAGATTTTAGTCATATAGTACAGGATAAACATACTACAATGTGCAGAGCCAAAGAAGATATGTAAGACAGAGTACCTAGTATAGGATGTTTAAATCTAACTCAGAAGCAGGCATTGAATAGACAATGGAAGTGAGTGAAGAGATGGAAGAAGGTCGGAGAGGTGGCTTGTAAAGAAATGAGGGTACAGACAAGGTGTGGAGAGAGCAAGCATGGGAGGAAAGAGGGCTTGCAGAGAGGAGACATCACGGGCAGGGACATTTCCCAGGAAAACTGGAGATCTATGACAGGGTGGGGGCTTAGGAGAATATGGGAGTGACTCTAGCTATGAATCCTAGTAGCAGGCATCATGGAAAATGAACAGGACACCCTTTAACTAGACAGAACTCCTAGGGGAGGGAGAAGAATACCAACACACCCACTAAAACTTTGACCCAAATTTATCCTGTCTATAAGATATGCAGATTAAAAATAGAGCAGAGATTGAGGGAATGTTGAACCAATTCCTGGCCCAACCTGAAACGCATCCCATGAGAGATAGCTAACTGCCAATACTAATAACAATACTCTGCTAGGCTTGCAGACAGGAGCCTAGTTCAGCTATCCTCTGGGATGTTCCACCCAGCAGCAGATCAAAACAGATGCAGAGACAGCCAAAAACTGGGAAGACTTCAGGAAGACTTTTGTAAGAGTGAGAGGAAGAATTGAAGGGAAGTGCAGGAGCTCCACAAGAAGACAAGCAGAGCCAACTAACCAAGATTCAGGAGACTTACTGAGAATGAAGCACACACCAAGGACCATTCATGGACTGGACCTACACCGCATATGCAGATGTAGCCTATGGGCAGCTAGGGTATCAAGTGGGGACTCTAGTAAGGGGAGTAGGGGACATGTCGACATAGTGTTGCTTTTTGATCACTTCTCTATAGAGAAACTGCCTTGGCAGGTCACAGGGGAAGAGGATGTGCTCAATTCTGAGGCAACTTGATGTGCTCAGGTGGATTAGTGGGGTGTAGGGGAGAAGAAATAAGAAGAAGAGGGTAGGACCAGGAAGAGAGGCAGAAGGAGGCTACAAATAAACAAACTGAAGGATTCAAACTATCGTATATAATGATATCTATATTTACTTTTGAGTCTATATAAAATTACATATAATATTATACATGGAATGCTTTTATCTTTGACCTGTTCTTATAGTTAGTCAGTATACTCTGCAGGGTAATTATGTATCACACTGAACATAACATTAAGATTTCATCTTAGCATTTGATAGTTTTATTTTCTAAATTTTCATCTAATTATTAGTTAACCATTTTAATTAGACTAAAGGACTGATATCTGAATGTTTATCTCCAATGTCTTTTGGAAATATTTGTTTAAATTACACAAAAAGAATCATTAAAACTCAACATTATATGTAATGGTGTGTTTGTATGTGTGTGTGTGTGTATACAAAAACATATAGGTATATCATAAATATATACGGAGAGATAATAAATTTATATAAAGATTTAGGAAACAAAGTTTATGCTAGCTTCACTTCTCAAATGTCCCAATGAGGAAGAACAGAAACTAGGCTCTAATTGTTAAATAAATGTGCTACTGTCTTTCTGAGACAGAACGCATGTTGGTGGTAAATAAATATTCATTGCTATATTTTATTATTTCTCTATGCTTTAGCTGTAGATAATGATATAGAACATTCATTATTTTCTTTAAAAATATAACACAAAGCGGCATGTAGGATTCAAATAGTCCTCAGGTCTGGACATTTTGAGCAGCTGTTTTCTTTGGAGATAGAACACCTGTCAAGTGATGTGAAGTAAAAGGGCCTTCATGACTTTAAATAGGGCTAAAAGTAGCCAAGGGAGCATTAAAGGCTAATGGGTGAATAAAAGAGATGGAAAGGAAAAGATCTGGGAAATGTGGATGAAAATCTTTGGAGCTCATATAAAAGTAATGATTCTAGATGAAAGTAATGATTCATCCACACAGCATACAGCACAAAAACCATTCTAATCCAGTAAAGAAAGATGTTTTTAAAGTGTGAAATTGCAACTTTTATTTGTGCTTAGAATGTACTGTAATGAAAATACGATAATATGTCTAGCCTGTAAGGCAAGTGATCTCACAACAGATGAGCTGATAAATTAGATGACCTCCTTTCTTTAAAAAGTCACAATGTCTAGAAGAGGTCCCTAGGAATAAATTCTTCTCACTCACAACAGAGGAAAAGATTTATGTACAATATCACTAGCTATACTTTTGATTATTCTTATGCATTTGATAAAAATCATAAATATTTGTGCTACATTATTCTGAAAACCTATATGTCTCTGGACAATTAGCAGTGTTGTTTGGCAGTACTTTCTAATATATAATTCTGGAAAAGAGATACTTTTCTTTTGGAAATGTCAACTTGTATCATTTATATATAGCTTGCAACAAGGAAACATACTTATGAAAGCAGGGAGAAAGACATCTTGATATACATATGCATACATATACTCATGTGTACCACTAGTTCAATGTACACAATGCATGCATTAATGATTTTCTACTGTATATATGAACATATTTGCCAAAATTTATGCATGGACAAATTTGCTATAGCATATTAAAGTAAAAATTTTGATAGTAAATCATAAAGAATTTTATTTTAAAACAAGTCTTTACTATATGTATAGTTTTGTCATTTATCAAGATGAAAGCAGTGCATGGTTCATGAGGCCATAAATGTTGGAAGAAAAACTATTAATGTCATTTCATTAAACCAGTATAATTTCTTTTTTTTTCTTTTATGGAAAAATTTTTTCCTCACATAATATATCTTGATTACTCTTTTCATGCCTTCTACTCTTCCCAGAATCTCCTGCACCATTTCCTCCCATGCAATGCATTCTTTTTCTGTCTCTTATTAGAAAACACAGGCTTCTAATGGATATTAATAAAATATAATAAAATAAAATAAATGTTAACATATTGGACTTGGACAAAACCAACAAACAGAAGGAAAGCAGCCCAAGATAATGCACAAGAATCAGAGACTCATTATTTACAAACTCAGGAATATATTATAAACACTATACTAGAAGCCATTATATATATACATATACATATGCATTCACACGGAGTACCTGATGAAAACTCATGAAGATACTGTGCATACTGCCTCCGTCTCTGTTAGTTCATATGACATTTGATAATGTAGACAGAGGATTCTTGATGTCTTCCACACATTTTGGCTCTTAAATTCTTCCTGTCTCTTTTTCCTCAAGATTCCCAGAGGCCCGAGGACAATAATTTAATGGAGATATTCCATGTAGGTCTGGGTGTTCCAAGATCTCTTACTCTCTGCACATAGTTTGGTGTGGATATCTAAATTTGTTCCCATGTGCTGTAGGAAGAAATTTCTGTGATGATGGCTAAGAAAGCACTGACCTATGATAATAGCAGAATGTCATTAAAAGCCATTAAAAGTAACTTTTTGTCTTTGACTTGAGAGTTATCTGAGAAAAATTAAAACTATACTTGCCTTGTGAAGTAATCCATTAATAAGTGTAGTGAAATCATTCCCAGTCATTGATAATAGACAGAATATTTGGCCATGCGATTCTTTTGTAATATCTGCCTAAAAATGACCTCCTATATTAAGAGAGGTTATTTATAGAGTAAGTAATTACTAATAGATGGTTATTTTTCCTTCTACTTTTTGGACATTTTTAAAGCCTATGTTTAGATTCCTGTAGAGTCTGTCAGTTTTGGTTTGTTTGTTTGTTTAACTAGTGTTTTCCTAAGAAGGACCACAGAAACATCAAGGCACAGAAATGGAGTGGCAAAAGAGCAGTGTGCTGTCCCTGAGTAACAGGGCTAGAATGCAAGAGTATTAATTTATGCTCATAATATCCTGGGAAAGTTAATAGGCTGCAGTAATTTTGTCAGTTTCTCCCTCTCTACCCAAAAATATTGTTGTGCAAGAAAGAAGCCCAAGTAAAAATCTCAGGGGAATTGCATGACGGAAGAGTAGAAAGCAATTGGTTTTTCAATTAGAGGACTGCAAAGTTCAACTCCCTAAAAGCCCTTTGAGGAATTCTGATTGTCATTCCACAAAAGCCCTAAAATCTGGATAAGAGCTATAGCAATCACCATCAAGTTGGTGTAGTTCAATGCCCATGGCTAGCATTTGACTCAATCAGGCCATGCCCTGAGGTGCGCTGCTCCTATGATGATACCAGGACTTAGAAGGAGTCCTGGAAAAGAACACGGGAAGAAATTTACTCATACTAGCATTGTAACCTTTTATTTTTATTTTTTTTTGATTTTTTTTATTAATTTATTCTTGTTACATCTCAATGTTTATCCCATCCCTTGTATTTTCCCATTCCTCCCCCCCCCCCCATTTTCCCATTATTCTCCTCCCCTATGACTGTTCCTGAGGGGGATTACCTCCCCCTGTATATTCTCATAGGGTATCAAGTCTCTTCTTGGCTACTTGCTGTCTTTCCTCTGAGTGCCACCAGGTCTCCCCCTCCAGGGGACATGGTCAAATGTGAGGCACCAGAGTACGTGAGAAAGTCATATCACACTCTCCACTCAACTGTGGAGAATATTCTGACCATTGGCTAGATCTGGGAAGGGGTTTAAAGTTTACCTCCTGTATTGTCCTTGGCTGGTGCCTTAGTTTGAGCGGGACCCCTGGGCCCAAATCTGCCTATCATATTGTTCTACTTGTAGATTTCTAGGACCCTCTGTATTAACATTATCTGAGCAGAGACTTAGAAAAAAAAAAAAAAAAGAAACATGAGTCATAAATTAAAGTGGACTAGTAAATCGGAAAGTCTCAATTATATGAACTGAATCTTTGTGGAACTTAGGCAATCTGTGGAGAAAAGTAACTGGTATGTATAGGAGAGGTACACACAAGAAGAAGGAGAGGAATATTTTCATTTATTATAGAAGGAACAACTGTCTTGTCTTATTCTTTTTTAAATATCTGTTTTCATTTATGCATAGTACATCTCAATTGTTATCCCATCCCTTGTATCCTCCCATTTCTCCCTCCCTCCCTCCCATTTTCCCCTTACTCCCATCCCCTATGACTGTTCCTGAGGGGGACCTCCTCCCCCTGTATATGCTCATAAGGTATCAAGTCTCTTCTTGGTAGTCTGCTATTCTTCCTCTGAGTGCCACCAGGCCTCCCCATCCAGGGGACATGGTCAAATACGGGGCACCAGAGTTCCTGTGAAAGTCAGACCCCATTCTCCACTCAACGGTGAAGAATATCCTTTCCATGGGCTAGATCTGTGTAGGGGTTCGAAGTTTACTGCACGTATTGTCCTTGGCTGGTGACATATTTTGAGCAGCACCCCTGGGCCCAGATCCTCCCATCATAATGTTCTTCTTGTAGGTTTCTAGGACCCTCTGGATCCATCTATTTTCCCATTCTCCCATGCTTCTGTCTTTCTTAAAAGCTGTGCAGTCTAAGTGCTTGGAAGATCCAGGAAGGAAGTTTGAGAGTTGAAGTGGAAGGACAGCCTCAGTTATTTAGTGAGTTAAAGGGCAGCCTAAGCAAAATGAATCTCTATCTCAAAAGAAAACAATCAACTTTGCAACTGTGTTTGAAAAAAAATAACGATATACAAAACTGAAACTTGCAAAGCAAACTAGGGAAAGCTAAATGTTGGTATAATGTTAAGAAAAATTTGTGCTGTGTGAATACTCTTATCAAAAAATTTACTCTTTGTTGCAAATGCAGTAATTTTTCAAGTGCTTGTGTTAATATCTATTGCAAGTATATATCAAACCAGTGAATACATATTACACTATATGTAGTATTTTTCAAAAATTCAAATATCTCTTGCAAAGAATATAAACCAAATGGGTGTTTTGTATTTTTTTTTTTTTTTGACATTTGAAGCAAGAAAATATTTGAAAGGGAATTAAGCAGATGTATAGTTGTCATCAGTGAAATACTAATGAGATAACATATTTTTGAAAATTATACTAAGTATGTATATTGATCTGTATAATGTGTTATTTATTACCATTGCAAACTGCTAGAAAATCTTTGTTTGACGGATTGGGATGCAGTTTGCCTTCATTTTGGTTACTGTGTGACCTCATCAACACTCATACTCAAGGAATTTGTTGGTAGAACTGTTCTGTGAAAAAAAAATCCCAGAGAAAAAGTTATTTTTTTATGCTTTGTTCAAGCACAGTGCTTGTGACATATATAGAACCATTTGAGCTGTTTTTAATATTTGCATTGAGAGTTATAAATAAGGAACCCTGAGGTAGAACATGAAAAGGAGAGCTAAATCACTGGTGGCCGTTGTGCAGGATGTTTTATGTCTCTCCCCACCCCTCTTCATGGAATCTAACAGAAATCCAATGGGGATGTGGGATTGAAGTAATAAAGATAGTATAATGAATTAAGTTAAATGATTTTTAAGGAAATGAAATGTTGCTTTGAAGATTGTCTTTAAGTAATGACTTCTTTACACATATAAATGTTCAACATCCTTGTAAAGAAAGGAGAATTAACATGCTTCGAACTGAGTGGATGGTGATGACCTCTCCAGATAATATTAAAAATGCTGGTTGCCATGAAAGTGTGGGACTATTTTTTTTTGTTTATTTCTACTATATATTTGGATTGAAATAATTTGTAATGTGAAAGAGAGTAAAAAGAAAGTAAGTCTTCTATATATTGTATCCTCTTACTCTTTTTAGGGGAGCCAAGCTAAGATAAAATAGTTTTTGTTGTTTATATGTTCTGTTTTGCCTGTGTATTTCTGTGTGCCAATGTTGAATATCACTTGTACCTTTTGAATATTCTTGGAGGCTTCAATGAGTTTTCTAAATGCTATTTGACAGAGTTTTAATTTCATAAATTAGTCAGAATGTCAAACAGTTCCATAATTTCAATTATCTCAGATAACTTGTTCTGCCAAGTACAGCTCTCTTCTTTCTTTCATGTCTTAAGAAAACAAAAAACAAACAAACGAACAAAAAACAGCTTTTTGAGTGGAAACCTATATGAATAAATTTGGCATTTAATATGTGTAATATGTAATAGACTAATGTTTGTATAAAACATACTTTTGATGGCAATGACAGCCATTTTGCAAAAAGGGAGATTTTTATGAATATGTGTTTTCTAATATAAGTTTTGGCATAACACTATGTGTATCTGACTCATGACATTCAAAATAGCTTAGTAGTATGTATGCTGTGATCTGTATTTCTCTTTGCATGTATGTTACACTATGATGTTCTTTCCTTGGTGACCTGTTATACTTACTACCATTCCTTGTGACATGTCATCCATTTTGTCTGGTAATTGTGGCCTATACTTTTTAATAATTGCATTTTTAATTGTATCACATAGTATGCATATCCTGAAATGAAGGAATGCAATATCAGAAAAATAAGTAAAGCCATCATTCACCTTTATAAGAACAGCTGTAAAAATTTTGCTGAAGCAATTGAACTAACTAACTCTACTTCTGTAGAGGTCACTTGACAATGGTCAGGCTCTCTTCATGTTGATCTAAATGCCCTATGAAAATATTGCTCTGCCACTATAGTTGAGGCCTTTCTATTGAACTCCCCTGGTACCAGCTCATTTGATTCCTAACCAGCAGGCATTGCTAAAGCATGCTGTGTACTTATATTCCCAACTTTGATAATGTAGAGAGGAACAGGCAAAGAATCTCGTGGTCCAGACAGACATGCTGTTCTTGCCATAAATAGTGCTAATAGCCTTGCTTACTGCTTTTTTAACCGTACCTTTCTTCAATTCACCCATATAATCTCAATCTTTAATTAAATTTCATGATTAGCAGGGAGGATAATGTGGGCACCTAGATTAACTAGGGAAAGTGATTTTAAAAGTCGGTTCATTATAAAGCATCGGTTTTATCAAATAGAATTATACAATAGATTATTAAATGATATACTATTATCAAGAAAACCATCTTCTTAATTTGACAACGAGGCAGAAAGGAGTTATAAAATGTCTATAGATTTCTTCATTATGTATTTATTTAATGTTACTATAAAATCCATATAAAATATTTCTAAATAGCATTCTTCCCTTATAAAACATTAACAAAATTACTGTTACTAGATCGTGATCAGGATGGTGGTAGAATAAGAATCCCAACAATCAATGAACTCACCAACTGAGAAAATAAATTAAAAAGCTATTTACTCACCATACTACAGTCATGATGACAGGAAGGAAAGGGTTATACACAGCCCACTTCCTCCACAGCAGGGAATGCAGCATGGAGAGCTAGGAAAGGAGTAAACATGGGACTTTCTTTTGGGAATTCTTTCTACAGTGAGAACCATAGGAGAGATAAAATTAGGCCCTGCCAGAAAACACATGATTTAGGCTGTTCCTCCAGACCTCTGTACAACATGCATACAGCTGTTCTGTTTCAGCATGTAACATCCCACCTAATGCATAAGTAGAGCCCCTTCACATCATTATTCCTATGAAACCGAGATATAAACAACATAACAGCAGCCTAAAAATCAGGATATTAATCCTTCTCCCAATCAAGAAACACAATGAATAATAAGACTTCCCAAACACAAGGAAAGGTACATAAGGTGACACCGTACTGCTACTTGCTTCAGGCTATGCAAACTTAAAATAGGGAAGATCCTAATGGCCCTGTCTTCGGGTTGTGTACATGAACAGAGCCTCTGGGTCTTCCCTAGGGCCAAGGGAAGATTTTCTGTTCTGAGTAGCTCAGCCAGCATAATTTGTGGCTGTTTACAGCAGTCTGAGCCACAGTTACAACTTCATGTGAAAGATAGACACAGAAGTCGTCTGGGGCTGTGTTGGTTTAGGCAAGATGTAATTTCAAGATGCATCTCGGTGTTTTTCCAGTCTATCCATCTCTCATCCTCAGTAGCACAGCAGTGAAAGAGCGAAGTAAAGGAAGGTGGTTACCAACCTCTTACTTGAAAATGAGGACTGAGCCTTTTACAATGAGGTTCTGATACCGACGATATTCTATGGTGCCCAAGGACAAGGTAGTGATTTTTTAAAATATATGTTCTTAAACATTTTAATAAAATTAATATTTCTCTCTTCCTTATTTCTCATCCAAACGTTTCTATCTTCAGTCTCCTCATTATCTTTCAAATTTATAGTCTCTTTTTCTTTTTTCTTATTAAAAAATTTTTATTTATACATTTATATTATTACACATAAAAACAATAAACTACCTACAGCAAGAAGAACATGACACAATCAGGAATTATATAAGTGTTACATTCTTAGTGTTTTGGATATTTGTATTTGACAGCCTTGAAGAAAACATTTTTCCTGTGTTGGTGAGTCTAAAAATTATATAACTTGCTCTTTGTGCATCCACAGATAGGAGTTTCTGTGGTTGAAATATTTTAATGCCTTGCTCCAGTTTACTCTGGATAAAATACTAAGTGTGGATTAGATATCAACCCGGGTTTAGTGCGTCCTTTCTTATTAGAAGAATGGGAGAACACCAGTTTTGGGCTGCTGTAGATTTTGGACTTGAGTGTCATACAGCACTGAAATACTGGAAGTGTTCAGAGTCTTGGATGAAATAACCAAACTGTTAAGAATTTTGGAAAGAACTGTCTTAAATTTTCATTTAAAAAACTAAAATACATACCCAGTTCTTCAATGTAAAGTAATATCCTGTGTCTGAAAGCATCTATTTTCAGGGTCTCAAGGTCTTTTCTAATGGTCATAATAAGGCATGAGAAAGCATCCACATATGTGACCAATCAGAGCACTTGAAATTCCAGTTTAAGGAACCCTGGTGAGACATTAGGCAATAGGGAGAAGTGATTCACTGTCCTAATTTAGAGACTTAACTTTAAAAATTAAACAGAAACCCTTGAAGTAACAAGTGCACTATCAAAAATAGGAGCACAAAAAGATACACGAATAGTAGAATAGGTCGAATAGAAAAACGGAACTAGCAGATTGTCAAAAGTTGCTGTTTGAAAATATAGAATCATCCAGGCAGAAAGATACATATATATTCAAGGCTAGCATGTGTTAGCATAGGGAGAATTTTCTAAAACAAAACAAAACTAAACAAACAAACAAACAAAACCCACAAGTGATGAGAGTATAGCCTAGTGGGAGAGCACTTGCCTTACAAGTACAAGGCTCTGAATTTAGTTGAATTCTCAGCAACAAACAAACAAGGAAACAAAGGGATTAGAAGACCAAATTAGAAGATCAAATGTGTGAGACTCAAGAGCATGCCTGATTACTAGCCTGTTTCACAACAAACCAGATGAGCTTGCTATACAGATAAGGCCCTTCAGACATCTGTTTCTCTGAGACTTACATTTGATTTAAATTAGCAGGTGACTTAACAACCAGGATATGACTTTCACTACCTCTATCTCAAACTCAAATAATAATATGAAGTACTTGAAAATACTAAGAATGCCAGATACTTGTTTGGAGATAAGTGAAATTTTCCCACATTAAATCAGATATAAATATTTATGTGCATTAAGGTCAAATGTCACCAGCCAAATCCAATTCAACTAACATCCCCAGGCCTGTCCTAACCAAGCACTCAAACTTTAAGTGTGAGTAGAGGTCACTCAAAACAGTAAGGAAAAAAAAAAAAAAAAGAAAGAAAGAAAGAAAGAAAAAGAAAAAGAAAAGAAAAATCATAGTTTTCCCAATCCATTTGGTGCCAAAAATCTCTTAGGAATTATTACAAGGCAAGAGAGACTCGCAGGAGATTTTTTTTGTTACTGACAATAGCAAAGGAACAACCACAAACCTACCAGTAGCTGTACTGACAACAGTTGTCCTTCCTTATGCATGAAAGAGAGATAGCATACTGCACAAATGAACAAAAGTTGAGAGAATGTATCCCATCACACCTGTCCAATAAAAATTCTTAAGGCAGTTATTCAAATTTTCTTTATTTAGAATGCATAAATACCTTTAAAATTATTTACACAGACAAAGTCAGGAAGTTCTAGTGTTGTCCATGCAGAGCACTATCCATTCACATCTTTAATTTTAGACAGGAAGTTAAACAATGGAAATAATTATGGTAAATAGTAAAGGACTGAAAACATAGAAAGATGAAAAGTGGGGCATCAAAATGTCAGAATGACGGCCAACATACCACTCACTTATTAATTAAAAATCTTGTGGGAGCCTAAAGACCTAAATTTTGGTTCCTAGACTTCATGAGAATCCATACCCAATATTCTGCATGCAGGACCCCAGAATTCTAACCTTTATAAACAGGAATGCAGTCACACTCTCAGATATAAGTGTATACACTAATTAATGCACAAAATAGACAAAACATGTTTTTAAATATCAAAACATGATGAAGACTAAAGAGCAAGCATAATATTTTGTTTTTAGTTGTTATGGTTTGAAAGTGACAGAAGTTCCTGTGTTGAAATCCTTGGTCGCGAGTCGGTGGCCATGTTTTGAGAGGTTAGTAACTTGGGTTGGGAGGCAGGCATGGCTTATAGGAAAGGGTCTTGGTGATTGGCATATTACTCAGTGTTATAGTCTAGTTGCCATACTGCTTGTTAGCACACAACTCCCTAAACTGCCAAGATGTTTTCTAAAAAACTCCAAGTTCTGTCTGTCATAGGATGAGCTATTCCTGCTACCACGCCTCCCTCACAACTGATACTAACAACTATCCAAATGTACATATTATGCAACAAAATCATTTACAATCTGAGGACTCAAGGCTAAAAGTAAAAGCATGAGATAAAATGCACCACATAAATGATGTGGAAAAGAGGATGAATGATTACATTGTGCCACATATAAAATCTTTAGATCAGAAGAAGTAAATAAAGGGCAATTAGGAAAAATATTCTGTCATAATACAAGCATCAATTCAGTGAGATGATGCCACTATCCCTATTATACGAAGGCTTGCATAAACAAGCAAATGTAATTCTAATTGAAGAGAGACCATACTGCAGTAATAATAGGTGAATTGGAGGTTGGGGATTTAGCTTGGTAGTAGAGCTCTTTCCTAGCAAGGACAAGGCGCTGGGTTAGGTCCTCGGCTCTGGAAAAAAAAAAGAAAGAAAGAAAGAAAGAAAGAAAGAAAGAAAGAAAGAAAGAAAGAAAGAAAGAAAACACAAAAAAAAGAATAATAGGTGAATTGTTATCTGCCCTTTTGCATTGAACAGGTATCCAGATAAAATCCAACAAAGTTCAGTGGCATCAAAAACCATGTGACAAAAATTGAAGAAGTAATGAAAATTCTTAATAAAGTATTTTTAAAAGCAAAGAAGGAAAGAATGTCCCCATATTTTTGATGAGGTCAACATTTCACTGGTAAGAAAACTAAACTAAGGAACATAAGTGAAAAAAGTTTTAAAGTTAAAAACAAATATCCTTGATGAAGATGGGTACAAAATTCCTCAGTACATTAGTAACTCACAAAGCCTACTAGTCAATTATAAAGCTAATTAGTGAAAATCAACCCAAAGGTGCACATATGTTTCCTACACAAATTTGTAGCTAATATATACACAGACTGAATCACAAATAACACGATTATATTGTTTGATGAAATTCAACATCACATCATTATTAGTGTCTCATAGTAAAACTAGTCTGGAAGGAATTTACCTCAATCTAATATAGGTCATGTATAAAAATATAACAACTGACGTTTTAATTAATGGACAAAGGTGAAAGGCTCTTTTCTAATATTTCTAATAAGACCAAAAAGCTTACTTTCACCATAGTTGTTCAGATAAATACTGGACCTTTGATATTTATAGGAAGAACTAAAAAACAGCCTAGAGAGAAAGGTAGAAATTAAATAGTAGCTAGTTGTACATAGCATGAGCTGATGTACAGAGTGTCCAAAAGACTCCATTAATAAATTATAAATCATCTTTATATAAGAAGCTAAGAGCACACGATAGAGAAGGCACAGTAACTTTCAATAAATGATGGTAAACAGGTTGGATAGTTACATGAAGAATAGATTTTGTCCTATACGAAAGGTAACTCAAAAGAGATTAAAGCCTTGGTGAACTTATGAAAACAGTAGAGAAAACATATGAAAAATGTTTCATGAAGACATTTTTTGAAAATACCTCTAAAATCTAGAAAATGATACCAAAAAAAAAAAAAAAAAAAAAAAAGACAGATACAGTTACAGAAAAGTAAACAGTTGCTGGAAATAAAGGGAAAAAAATGACAGAACGCAAAGTCAGATTAAGGAATGAAATACAGTACACTTAAGACTATATGTACAAGAGATCGCTAGCTAGAATGCTCAAGAAAATTCAATGGTAAAAAAAGTTGTAAAACATCATATAAAATGAGCAATTTTACTAGACATTTTTCTCAAAAGAAGATGTTCAATACGTGCTGTTCATAATATTTATCTTTAGTAATTATTTTTAAAATTAAAACAAACTGCAAAGGGTTATCACCTTATTCCATTTAGAATTGTGGAAAAATATAAAAGATAACACATTTTGACAAGGATTTGAAGGAAAAACATTATTCTACACGGTATTTTTCAGATGGGAGGTGAGAACATGAATTGGCTCAGCCATTTTGGTAATAACATATTTCTCAATAGCTAAAAGTAGAAATGCTAGATTGTACATCAAGAGATTAGTACACAGAAATACCACATATCACAGATACATACATACACATACATATATACATTCCCAGTCTTTCTGACTGCTTAGCATGTACAAAAGGAAATGAAATCAGTGCCTTGAAGATATAGTTGCATTCCATATTTATTGTAGCACTATGACTACATCATAAAAAGGATGTGTCTGTCAACTACAGAAAATGTTGAAACAAAGTGTTACACATATTCAGTAGAATGCTATTTAGCCATAAATGTGTCAAAATCTATTATTTGCACAAGTACGTGGAATTGAATAGTATTTTATTAAGGAAATATGCCAGGCATAGAAAGACAAACATTGAATAATATAAGTCATATGCTTTGTAAAAATGTTGGTTGTAGAAAAAAGGTTGATTGTGGAATGATAGCCACTGGACTGGGAAGAGAAGAGTGAAGGGTGGTATCTGGAAAGTTTGATTAGGAGGTACTAAATTATAGCTTCATGAGAAAAATGTATGCTTTTATATGTTCTGAACATCAGTGAGACTAAAGATAATAAAAGTGTCTATACAATATTTTTCCATTATATATTCACTATAAAGAAATGAAACATACATATATAAAATATAAGCATTGTGGAATAATGTTATATCAAGGGAGCTAAATACATTTTTCCTAATCTGAATGTCACCAATGCTTATATGTATCAAAACATGTATTTTTCCTCATTACAGTCTAAATTTTAATATATCAATTAAAAATATTAGAATAGAAACTTAGAAATCAGTTCTAGTTAAATTCATTTTATGCTTCTTTTCATATATGCTATTCCTAAATGACATTTGGCCCAGGAGCCCTGGAATGGCTTCTGTTATTATTTAATGATATCTCTTAAATATTTCAGTATAGCGTGCACAAAATCTCAAAATTAAAGATGTAAAATGTAAAATCTTTTACTGGGGCTTAAGTGCAATTTAAAATACCCCTTAACAATGATAAGATCTCTGGAATAGCACTCCAGGGCATAAATATTTTCTGTGCACATTAATAATGAATACTGTTTTCCATCCTTGTTCCCTAAGTAGCAAAGTGTATTGCTGCCCTTGCATTATTGTATACACCATCTGAGAGAACCAAAAAAACCATTTCATGGGCTTGAAGGCAAATAAAATAACTCTTATTGAAAACTCTTCTTTTTATTTTTACACAAGTAGCTCTTATTTATATTAAATGTTGTGATATTCTAGGGTTTATTAGATATACTAAGCCTGAGATAGAATAATTTGAGATTCAATTAAAAGATGAATCAACTCAATCATGAGAGAGGCATCTTTGAAATATAATATGAACATGAGAAAATGTGCAGTTTATTATTTAGAATTAAGAACTATCTTTTATTGAAAATAATCATTATTTAGGTTATCTGCTAACAAGGTGAGAAATAATCTAAAGAACAGGAGAACATACTACCCTACAATATGTCTAACAAAAGGTTCATGTCTAAAACACAAACTATACCAAGAATATAATATCAAAATAAGAAAAATTTAAAAATAGTCTAATTTTAAGGTGGGATACTTATAAATAGAAAGGCTTTTAAATGATTCATCCACTAAGCAGAAACACACAACTCCAACAATATGATAACAAAATCATTTTCCTTCACAATAACAATATGGAACTACTTACATAGCATATAATAATATAACAATGAATATGTAAAAGAACCAAATTTACTTAAGTATTTTTGTATAGAAAGTATACAATAATGCTATCTCATATCGTCAATATTGAAAATCTAACCTGAAAAATTTATTCCTGGAGGCACACTTACACAGTAGAAAAGCACTAGGGTCACTGATGAAAACAGCTTAGTATAAAGTTAGGGAGACATCACTGTTTTCCCTTTCTGGATTCTTTCATAAATCTCAGTGCTTTCAATGTGTGTACATTTTATATGTACATGTACATATGGTGTTAGATGATTTGAACATTTATATGTATGGTTTCTTCCACTTATGAAATATTATAAAAATTTATTCAGAGTTTTGGCATACTTATAAATCACTTTACAAAGTTGTATTAATGCGTACCTAATATTAACACACATTATTTAATCATATGAATATAGCACAACTTACAAACCATTCCTCTTGATGATATTGAATATTTTTACTGGACAGGCCTTTAGGTAGTATTTTGCTCATCTTTTTAGCGACTGTGCGATCATTTCCAATGAGCTTTGAAACAGTAAACTTTCTATTTATGCAGTAGGTATGTGAGTTAGAACAATCTTAAATGATCACCCTAACCTATTTCTTAATTTTTTGTATGTTTGTTGCTTTTTTGTTAAACAGATATTCTTTATAGTCAAATTGTATAAATATGCTCTTAAAAAATAACAAACCAAACTAAATAATTTCTTAACACAAATTAGGCTTTTCTTTATTTTATTATCTATAATGACATGGTTACTTGTATCATTTATGTTGAAACGACAGAAATAATCACATAAAAATGTGTTTGTACCTTTCAATGCCTTAGTTCTCTGTGGTTTTGTTATTTTAACTTTGCTATGAGTAATTTCTTTTCTCATCTTATCCATTTGATGTTTGTAGGGTTCTTGTACATAAATAGGCATCTCTCTCTCTCTGTCTCTCTCTCTCTCTCTCTGTCTCTCTCTCTCTCTCTGTCTCTCTCTCTCTCTCTCTCTCTCTCTCTCTCTCTCTCTCTCTCTCTCTCTCTCTCTCTCTCTCTCTCTCTCTCTCTCTCTCTCTCTCTCTCCCCCCTTTCCCTCCCTCCCTTTCTCTTGATTTGGAGGATTTTCTATATAACTTTATTACTATCTCTGTGTCTTTGATATCTTTATCCTTTCTCTATGCATATAATTTGCACATCATTTTTGTTAGCATCAAAAGTCTGAAAGTGGTGTTTTATGTGGAGATTGTTGTTGGCAATTTGTTTAATTTTTTGTTAGGGTTGGTTTTGCTGTTGTTTTAAATTTATCATGACGCTTTATTCACTGATCGAATATTATGTGGTTCATCATATTTCACAGTCTGCTTTCCACATGATCCACATGTTTTGGTGAGGCTTTTTTAAGGTTTTCATTTCAGTTTATTGAGTTTGGATTCCCAGCTTCTTTAAGGTTTTTCCCCACATTATTCTATCTCCTCATTTTTGAATTCTATTTTTGTACCTTGGACTGAATTCCTCATGTCATTCAGCTCTTTTTTCTGTTGTAGTAAATTACATTTTTAAAAATTATTTGAACGTAGTTAAAAGTATTCTTTGGACTTTTTTGGAATTTTTTCTGCATTATTCTCATTAGAGGCCAGTTTTATGGGATCAATAGTTTTGGACATAATTTAGCTTTTTAAAAAGATTTTTTAATTAACCATTTTTTATTTTTTACATATACACTTAAATTATTATACATATATACAAAAAATTACCTGTAGCAATAAGAACCATGACACAATCAGGAATTATATAAATGTTGCAATCTTAGTATTTTGGCTATTTGCATTTCACAACCTTGAAAAAAACATCTTTTCTATCTTGGTGTGTCTGTCTGTCAGATATATTGGGCCAGAAGGCTGAAGATGATGCCCCCACATAATAAAGAGTTTTGGGTGACTATTCAGGTATCAAACTGTCTCTGTCATCTTCTCATTTGGAAAGCTACTAACCTGCATCCTGACATACTCAGCTAATCAAGTTTATTCCTTCTCAAAACTCTGAGAAGGAAGCTTAGTAGTTTAGGGGTTAAGATGTTTTTAGATCCAGATAGATGTTTTAAGTTGATAATGACAAGATGTGATGGAGACTGATTTACATTCAGAATTTTAGATGCACCAACAAAGAGAAGATGTTTTCTTCAAGGCGTTCTTTACTCATTTTTAAATTGGTGTCACCTTGGCTTATTTTTACTTACTGGCTAAGGTGCTGCCATTAAAACAGAAGTACAGGTTTCTCTTCTACACTGAGTTTAATTGCTCATCATCTTATGGGTAGGTCATACAATAATTGTATTTTTATATTGATGAAGAACATGCATAATGTTTTCTGTTATAACTATATCAATTTTTCTTCAAACAAGTGATTAATAACACTCGGCTCTTCTAATAAAACCATTGTGTTTGTTATTTTTATATTTTTTATTTTATTATTTATTTATCATGCTTTTGCATTTGTGTACGTGAATAGGGTGCACAATGGATGTGTGGGCTACAAGATGCATGTGTGGAGGTCAAAGGACAAATTTATAAGATTAAGTTCTCTCCTTCCGTCATGTGAATCTACTAATAAAACTCAGGTTTAGGGACAGTTGCTTTTACCTGCTAAATCATATTTGCAAGACCTTGTCATATTTAGCATTTTAACCATCGTCATTTAGTCTATTTATTTCATGAGTAGTCAACCTTTATGTCTTTGTATTATGTATATGCCTCTGTCATAAGAATCATCTCTGAGTTGTTTTGTAGTAAATCTGTGGAGCCTCTGCTTCTATGATTCATTTTAAATCAAAGCTTATATACATCAGGAGAAGCAGTAACACCCCTTTTCTTGGTATTGCCTACTGTAAAGACCCTCCTTTCTGCTATAGTAGACATTGTTTATCTCTCCTTCTTTTTTCACCTACATCCTCCTTATGCTCCTTTCAACTTCCCTTTAGCATCCTCTGCTACAACTTTGTGGTGAACAGTGCATAGTCGAGACCTTTACACCATTTAAGAAAGAAAATTAATTTAAGTGGACCCAACTGATAAATATAAATATAAATTTCAATCCTATTTGTTCATATATGACTAACTCATGGATTTGGATTGTGTAAGCTGGAACTCATATAGGAAGATGTAAGGAATAAAGACAAGATAATCTCACATATAACCATCAAATAAAATAACATTGAGAAAATCAGGTATAGAAATATGCTTACAACATAGGGTAAATGAAGAAATACCTCAGCAAGCTTGATGGTATAATAGCAGTTTTCAGAGTACTAAATCAAAGAAGGGGCTCTCTATAGCAGTGTGGTGAATACATATTTAATAAAGGAGAACAGATGATAATCTCAGGAAAACTTCTCATCTACACTCCTAATTAGGAAAAGTGTTGATTAACAGTGTCACAACTCGCCTCTCAAATTAGTGAATACTTTACAATATAACTCAAAATGACTTTAATCTCTCAGTTCTGTTAAATATCATTATACATATTTAAAGATATCTAGCAAATCAGCATACTATCATTTATTTGTAAACAATATGGTGACTAATTATACATAACTATAGGCCTCAAGTGGAACTCTGAAAAATAAGGTAAGGGCCCAATTTTTACACTTGCAAATGATTCTGATTCAAATAATATCAAGTTGAAAAGCTCCAAGCCACTAATAAGTAAGTAACTCATGCATTAAATTCCACTCCTGTCTCTTGCAGTCTAATAAAAGCCAAATCAAGAATTCATTTGCATATAAACCTATGCTGTTTCATTCTTACATTTTAAATCAAAGTAAATACTTAAAGAATAAAATTATGAGAGCTTTAAGGCAAAATCAGTTACATTTGAAAAGAAATAAATGAAGATATGGTTTATTCTCTTCAGTAAGAATGTGAACTAGAAAGACCTTTGCTTTAAGTCCAGTTTATAGATAGAGAACTAACAAATTAAAACATCATTTCTGACATAGTAATTCTACTTCCAGGAATTTATTAATGAAAATAAAAATGTTCTCTCACAGATTTTATCTACTGTCATCATTTTAAGCAGAATACAAATATATAACAAGGATAGGCTTCTGGTAGAATATGAGGGGTGCTGAATCTGAGATTTCTAGTAGCAAGGGCCATGGAGAATAAAGAGGACACCCTCTAACTAGACAAAACTCCTAGTGGAGGGAAGAGAACACAACCCATCCACAAATACTTTGACCCAAAACTTACCCTGCCTTCAAGACTTACAGGGACCGTGATAGAGGAGATAGAGCAGAGATTTAAGGAATGTCCAACCCATGCCTGGCCCAGTCCGAGAGCCACCCTAGAGAAAGAGAGCCAACCCCTGACCCTATTAGTGATATTCTGCTATGCTTGCAGACAGGATCCTAGCAGAGTTGTCCTCTGAGAGACTCCACCAAGCAGCAGTTCGAAACAGATGCTGAGACTTACAGGCAAATATTGGGCAGAGCATAGGGAATCTTGTTGACAAGTTGAAGGAAGAATAAAAGAACCTAGAGGTGACAGGCACTCCACCAGAAGTCCAACAGAACCAAGTAACCAGGGCCCAGAGAGGCTTGTGGCAACGGAAGCGCCAACCAAGGGTCATGCATGGAGTAAACCTAGGCCCTGCACAGATGTAGCTGATGTGCAGCTCAGGCCTCATGTGGGTCCTCTAGCAGTGGGAACACGCTCTGTCTCCAACATGGACTCTGTTGCTGCTTTTTGGTTACTTCCCTTTGGTGGGACTGCCTTGCCAGGCCACAGGGGAAGAGGAAGCACTCAATCCTGATCTTACTTAATGATCTGGGGGAGGGTGGGTGGGGATCCCGTTTTCTAAGGAATAGGGGAGGGAGAATGGGAGGGGAGAAGGAAGGGATTATGACCAGGATGTACAGGATGAATAGATAAGCTAATTAATAAAAAATATACATACCAATTTATTAATGCTTACAAAAGACCAAAGTACTCAATGTCTCTTATTTTCAACCCCTTTGGATATTACTGTTAAGTAACAGCAGTAGAACGTCCCCAGGTTTAAAAGCTAAAAGTCAGGGATAGTATATTAGTGGCAGTTCTGATTATGAAAGATAACTTAATGGAGATGGTCTGGCACTCCTTTCATAATTAATGTTTTAACAAATATTAAGGATAGGCATGTGTTTGATCTGCATAGTTCATTGCCTGTACCTCTACGCAATCATGAAAACTACCGAGCTTCAAGCCATACCTACATACTTCTAAATAGTGTGCAAATTGATATTCCAATACTGCAAGACTGCTTGCAATATTACCAAACGCTACACAAAATTTACTCATTGCCACTCATAATAAAACCTGTAGGTGTAATTTCAATCACGTTTCATATATGTCAACTTAGAAATTTATAGAGTTGATTAAATTTATACAATTTTAAATCACCAAAAGCTATGAAATCTTTCCAAGAATAATGGAATAATTAAATAAATCATGTAATAGTAATATACTTCAATTTCAATATATATTTATCTTATATTTCATGTACACTATCAAGAATAATCTATTTTAAAGTCACTATTTTAATTCCATTTGCAATTTTTTTAATCACAGAACTTATGAGTTTACGAATTTCAACAACTAGGTTATGCCAATTTGGAGGTACCATTATACTAGCTGTTTTTATACTAATCCTTAAATTGAAATTTTCCATGAATTTGTCGAAAGAATATCCATCCCAACTAATTCAAAAAAAAAATTTAAAGTACTTCCCCTTAGAACATCTCCTGGCCCCATCTGTTTTTCTTTTTACTCACTAGAAAGGATAAACTAAGCCTACTCACTATTTCCATTAAAATAATCTCAGAGTGTCATAAGAAAAAAGTGGAATTTAGTTTTTTTTAAATTAATTTATTCTTGTTACATCTCAATGTTTATCCCATCCCTTGTATCCTCCCATTCCTCCCCCCCCCCCATTTTCCCATTATTCCCTTCCCCTATGACTGTTCCTGAGGGGGATTACCTCCCCCTGTATATGCTCATAGGGTATCAAGTCTCTTCTTGGCTACCTGCTGTCCTTCCTCTGAGTGCCACCAGGTCTCCCCCTCCAGGGGACATGGTCAAATGTGAGGCACCATAGTACGTGAGAAAGTCATATCCCACTCTCCACTCAACTGTGGAGAATATTCTGACCATTTGCTAGACCTGGGAAGGGGTTTAAAGTTTACCTCCTGTATTGTCCTTGGCTGGTGCCTTAGTTTGAGCGGGACCCCTGGGCCCAAATCTGCCTATCATATTGTTCTACTTGTAGATTTCTAGGACCCTCTGTATCCTTTTATTTTGCTATTCTGCCATGCGTCTCTCATTTAGAGTCCCAATAGGATGCCTTCCCTTCTGTCCCAGTTTCCTGGTAAGCAAAGGCTTTTGTGGGACATGCCCCTTGGGCTAGTATGCAGATATAAGTGAGTATATACCATTTGATTCTTTCTGCTTCTGGCTTAACTCACTCATTATGATCATTTCTAGCTCAATCCATTTATCCACAAATTTTGGGAATTCCTTGTTTTTAATAGCTGAGTAGTATTCCATAGTGTATATGTACCACAGTTTCTTTATCCACTCTTCTACTGAGGGACACTTAGGCTGTTTCCATGTTCTGGCTATTATGAATAAGGCTGCTATGAACATGGTTGAGCAAATTTTCTTGTTGTGTGCTGGAGCATCTTCTGAGTATTTTCCAAGGAGTGGAATAGCTGGGTCTTGAGGAAGCCCTATTCCCAGTTTTCTGAGATAGCACCAGATAGATTTCCAAAGTGGCTGTACTAGTTTGCATTCCCACCAGCAATGAAGGAGTGTTCCTCTCTCCCCACATCCTCGCCAGCATGTGGTGTCACTTGAGTTTTTGATCTTAGCCATTCTGATGGGTGTAAGATGGAATCTCAGAGTTGTTTTGATTTGCATTTCCCTGATGACTAAGGAGGTTGAGCATTTCTTTAAGTGTTTCTCAGCCATAAAAAGTTCGTTTTCTTCCAAATAAATAAAATTTCAAATTAACATGGAAAGTCTCTGAAATTTGCTCCAGTAATGGAATTTAAATACCTTAATTTCTTGCACTAGCCCAATATTTCTTAAATAAGTTTGTACATAAAAGTTAAAGAAACTAGAATCTTATAAATGCTATTAACATCATTCACAAATATTTTTATAAAAATTAAATATAGCATATCTCAATGTATTTCTATGATATTACTCTGATATAGCCTTACTTTCTGCTGAGTTATTAAAAATATTGTTGGGGCTGGAAAGATGGCTCAATAGTTAAGCACAGTGTCAGCTCTTGTATAGGATCAAAGATCAATTCTTAGTATTCAAATGGAGGCTCAAATCATCCATAATTTGCTGTCAGGGATCTGATGTCACCCTTATGGTTTCCACAGACATCGAACTCACATGTACTGCACAGACACATATATGGAAAAATCTCCAATGCATATAAAATAATTAAACAATTAATAATAAAATATGGTTTGTACTTCCACTAGGGTTTTCTACAAGGACAGAAACAATATGCTGGATCTACGTAGATGTAATGTATAATTTACATATATATATATGCATTTATACAAATAATTTAGAATATATGTTAAAGAATTTATTGAATCTGATTTTGTAATATGGCCACAATATTCTAACAATAGATTACTGATACCTAAGTATATCAGAACTAGTACTCAATAGTTTCTCAGTCCATGAGGGTAGTTGTCTCAGCAATCCCAGATTGTGCAAAGAATGGGGAGTTCCTGGAGAGAGCTGTTTAAGTTACACCAGAGGCCTGGGAAAGCTAGTCCTTATAGGAATAAAGAGAAAATCAGGAGACACAATCAACAAAAGAGGCATGGACTAAGAAAGAAAACTCAAACAGTCTTCCTTTTACCATATCCGTAGTAGCTGGGTTGCTATTAAAGATGGCACCCATCTTGGGAACGCTCACATTATTTAAGGCAATGAAAATAATTCATCAGAAATATGCTTATTGACCAACCTGGTGTAGACAATATCTCCATTGAAGTTTCTAAATCCTCTCAAATGAAACTGAAGTGATTCTAAATTGTGGCAAATTTACATATAAAAATCAAGTTCTAAATTCTAGCCCATGTTAACCTGACATACAAAATATATCACTTTGAGAACAACAACCACTCACCTATTTCCTCCAGTTTTATATTAATTTCATAATGTATAATATAGTTCATCTTTCAAAGGTTCAATTTACTTCTGGGGATCTGGATTAATCATCCCTTAAAAATACAACAATGCAATTATAATGAATAACCCTCCCAGAAATCACCACGTCTTTATACCACACTGGGACTCATGGTTGGAATCTTCTGGTGGCAGGTGACACTCAGTTCCAACTGTAGTCAAGTCAACAACTGCAAATAGAATTCCATGTTGTTGAGCCATAACTATGTACCCTCAACTTCTGGCCACTTTATTTCATGGACTTATTAAAATATGACAGGAATGGCTGAAGAAGAAGACTACTTACAGTGCAGTTCATTGTATCTTATTGGTTGTGGACCCCTATTTAAAATTACCTTTTTGTTGTTGTTGTTGTTGCTTGCTTTTTTTAATTTTTTATTGAAAAATAAAATCATTCACATTACATCTCAATTGCTATCCCATTGTGTGCATCCTCCCATTCCTTCCTCCCTCCTGCTTTCACGCCATTCCCCTTCTCTATGACTGTGACTGATGGGGACCTCCCCCCATTGAATATGATGCTAGGTTATCAAGTTTCTTCTTGGTAGTCTCCTATCCTTCCTCCAAGTGCCATCGGGCCTCCCCATCAAGGGGACATGGCCAAATAAGGGGCACCAGAGTTCATGTGAAAGTCAGTCCCCAGTCTCCACTTAACTGTGGAGAATATTCTGTCCCTTGGCTAGGTCTGGGTATAGGTTTGATGATGACTGCACATATTGTCCTTGGTTGGTGCCATAGATCGAGCAGAACCCCTGGGCCCTGATCTGCCCATCATAGTGTTCTTCTTGTAGGTTTCTAGAACCCTCTGGATCCATCTATTTCCCTATCTCCTATATTTCTCCCACCTTAGGATGTCCTCACCACTATCCCATTTTCCTGGTAAGTGAAGACTTTCATGAGACATACCCCTTGGCCTAGTGTCCAGATATAAGTGAGTATACTCTATTTGAGTCTTTCTGCTTCTGGGTTAGCTCACTCATTATGATCATTTCTAGTTCAATCCATTTGTCCACAAATTTTGTAAATTTTTTGTTTTTAATATCTGAGTAGTATTCCATAGTGTAAATGTACCACAGTTTCTTTATCCATTTTCCTACTGAGGGACATTTAGGCTGTTTCCATGTTCTGGCTATTATTAATAAGGATGCAATGAACATGGTTGAGCATATGTCCCTATTGTATGCTGTAGCATCTTCTGAGTATATTCCAAGGAGTGGAATAGCTGGGTCTTGAGGAAGCCCTATTCCCAGTTTTCTGAGATAGCACCAGATAGATTTCCAAAGTGGCTGTACTAGTTTGCATTCCCACCAGCAATGAAGGAGTGTTCCTCTCTCCCCACACCCTCACCAGCATGTGGTGTCACTTGAATTTTTGATCTTGGCCATTCTGATGGGAGTAAGATTGTCTTCATATTTTTTGGCCATTTGGATAGATCTATCCACATACCTTTACAAACAACTTTCTCACCCATTTTTCAATCATATCCTTCCAAGTTCTTGACCATCCATACAAATCATTGTCCATAAGATGTATTAGTATATAACCACAAATCTGGTTTTTAATCTTAAAAGCAAAAATGTAAGGATATGAGCACTGCCAGAAGTCCTGGAAAAAAAAGCTGTAATGCTGCAGTCATGTCTGTCTAACTACTACCTAAGTCATTTTCAAAAACATCTGTAAATCAGGCCTTAATCTTCTTTTCCTCATTCAGCCAATCATATGGTACACTTCATAAAACATAGACGGATGCTTACCATAGGAATTTGAGTAAATTCTTTTGTAACTTCCCTCCTGGTCACCAATCATGTACCCATTATCTCAATTTTATGATGGTTTGCTCCAGCAGACATCCAGTGTTGTGGCATGGTGCTCAGAACACAAGCACTCATGATGGACAGCTAAGGTCTTATAGTAACTTGAGTAACCCACAATCAAGCACTCTGTTTCCACTAAAGTCCAAGAGTATAATAAGAGCTGGCTCTCAAAGGGTTACAAGTTATCTGTAGAAGATGTTAGTGGTTTGCTTAAAACTCCGAAGGACCTCCACTGTGGTGTATATATGGAGGCTTGCCACAGACACTAAATGACATTCCTTTATGTCATTGACACCTTGAATATCATGGGGTCTGCTAAACCATATGGCGCAAATGACAGAACAGGCTGCATAGCAGCTTGAAACTACTGAAGAGTCTGATTCTGTTTCAGGCCCCACATAAAGCTATAAACATTATAAATCACTTGGTATGTGGTCCAGATCTAAAGTGAGGAATGGGCTGGCTCCAAAATCTAAGAAGGCCCAATGAGCATTATGATTATTTCCTCCTGGTGGTAGAGGCCAGGTACAAAACTTACTTTCCACTCCAACAATTTACTGAGCTATAAGAACATTTAAGTTTGATTAAGTTTGTTTTTTATCTTCTGAATATATATATATATATATATATATATATATATATATATATATAATTTCCTATATTTCTCAGTCAGTTTAATATTATTTGTATCCCTTTATTTCATGTTTTGCAGTTCCCATGACTAGAGTCTTCTTTAAGGACTGTTACACTATAAAACAAATAGGATATGGAACTTTATTGGTCGTTCATAATGCTTTTTATATTTCAGTTACTATGATAAAGTTTTCTATCCATGCATCTATTTTGTTCAAATAAATACATACACACACATACAAACACACACTCACACATGAGGGAATATATATTTATGTGTATATATGTATATGTATATATATATATATATATATATATAAAATGTGTGTGTGTTTTATCAAGAAGTGAAGAGTATGTTCTACCTTCTGCTCATTTGTCCTATTCCTACTCAACATTATATATTAATATGGTGGACTAAATTGGTACCTTGTACGAAATGTAAAAAACAGTATTTCTTCACAATCACTGAAAGCAGATGTTCTGATTGTCTCTATAGATGGGACTTGAGGGGACAAAAACATTTGTGAGATTAATAGCTGCATATTAGGAATCAGGATATGGTTTAATCTTCTCAAATGTGGAAACCACATCTGGCACAACAGCTGCCATTGAAGTCACTACTTGATTAAGGTTATGGTAATCAACTGCCACTCTCCATGGTGAGTGAGATGTTGTGAGAAGCATCAACTCTTGCCCTACATCTTTCAAGTCTTTAGTTTTCTGTAACCTTCCAGGGATGTAATAGTATTTGAGGCTCATTATTTTTCCTGGATATATCAATTAAATCATTTCCTTTTCGTTTCTTAACCATAAAAATCCTTACTACACAGGTCAGCATATCAGAGTGAGGATACTGAAAATTCTAAATTTTTCTGCATCAAAAAATTGAGATTGAATACATAACTGCAGGATTAGTTCATGAAAAACAGGACCTACCATGGACCAGACTAGCCAAAATGCCATTGATCACCTGACTTCCACAAGCCCCTGGTTTACTGGAAGGAAACGTTGCTTTTGGAGGTCACTACTTGTATCAGTGTCAATTTAGAATTATTTTCCTGTAAGCCCCACAAATTATGAGTACTTCCTTTTCCCTAAATGTACAGTTATCACAGCAAAGGTCAGAGGTTCTTCTGGAAAAAGTTGAAAGGCAGATTAATAATAAAACTATTGTAATAGTCCTAAATAAGACATGACCTTTCCTTCATTCAAAGGGTTCTGGTTTTGTAACAGACTCATGTCATACCTTAGGTTGATCAGACATGATTCTCTGTTGCTTTGATCAAATATCAATTTCTTTCTTATTGTAGAGTTTTTCTTGTTTATGAAGATCAAAGAAAACTTAATCGGCTTCTGTTCTATTTCAGTTTTATTCTGGAAACAGCATCATTAACCAGCAGACTGTTATAGCCATTGCTTGCCTGTGCTATTCACTATGATAACAGTGTTCTTCTAACCTCTGGTGACTCGTTGTTGTCATGAGTCCTCTTTTGCTCAGAGATCAAACTAAATCCATTAAATTCAGCTCCTCCAACAGTGGTTACATCTCCCATGCTAAGGTCTGGTACATGCACAAGAACAAAAATAAAACTGTTTGGATGTGCTGGCACCTAATCATCATTTTGCAATTAAAAGGGCATTTCATCTTCACTCTTGCATTGGGAAAGATTTGCTCCACTCCGACATTATAGTTTCTTTAGCCAAAGAATCTCTACATCAATTTTAAGCTGAGGGACAGCATCCTTCTCATCTTCTTCTCAAAAGGCCATCTTCTGACAGATGCTTGAACTCACCAATTAAACTCTAGGCACATTTTTAAACATTTCTGTGAACTTCAATATTAAAACTAAAAATCTCTGATTCAGGTTTGCTTTCTCAACATTATCACATACACTGAGAATCAATGTACACACACCACCCTCAGAATTCTGCTTGAATTAATTTGAAATGAACCAAGTCCTTCAAGGATAAATCTCATATACCATACTCTCTGCATTAGTTTTCTTAGCATTGAGGCCAGTTGTAGGTCTATAAACAGTGTGCTGATTTTGAAGGAAATCCACATTGTCTGAATCTTCAGAGAAACTCCTTGGCAACTCTATAGACACAACAAGATTAATATTCACAGGGCATGGTGTAGAGGGTAATTCTGCAAGATAAGGGCATAGGCTGCATTAATTATTTAGTGAGGGCACACTGTTCCTTCATAGATGCTGCTCCCAGAATCTCAGACTTCAATGCCCTCAGCCTTGTTTGGGTACTCCCACACATCTGCATCTTAAATCATATTATGCCATCTTTTCCCCATTAGTACTTTCACTTTAACTTCTGACACCCTTCAATGTTGGGAGTTAAATTAGCTTTGAAAGTTAGCTAATCATGTAATGAGGGCCTACTTACATTTGTTTTTCCAAAACTTGAGCTCTGTGGCTCCTGGGGAGAGGAGTCTCTTCAGGGTACATTAAAAAACCTTTAAATTATTTAAATGCATCTGACGCTACTCAGTTTTATGACTGAATTCATTCTCTCTTTGTTGCTGTATCCAAAGATGCTAAAAGGAACCAGCCAGCACCATTATATTCCTGTAAATGTTCAGTTTTGTATAGAGATTGTCTAAATCCCTTGTTCCTCACAGGAAGTGAGTCAGGGGGTACCAAATGCATTTATATTGATAAGGTTTGTAATAGTTTACTCTATAGATTTTATCAATCTTCTTTTACCGGAGGAATCATCATTAACCACAGCGTTCATTAGGTTTGAGGCTTAGCTCCAGATACCGTCAAATCCCTCATGTGGGAGTGTGTGTGCATGTTTGTGTGTATGTGTGTGTATGAGATGCATTGATAGAAAACTTTATCATATTAACTGAAATATAAAAAGCATTATGAATGACCAATAAAGTTTCATGTCCTATTTGTTTTATAGTGTAATAGTCCTTAAATAGGACTCTAGTCATGAGAACTGCAAAACATGGAATAAAGGGATACAAATAACATTAAACTGACTGAAAAACATATAACATTAAACAAATAACATTAAACTGACTGAGAAACATAGGAGAAGACACAGCTACATGGACGCAATCAATGCAGTTTCTCCCAGATTTGGTCACAAACCAACTTGATATACTAAAAATGAAAAAAAAAATCCATAATTTGGGATGCCTATTCAGATGATTCTAGGATACGGCAAGTTGGCATTTAAAACTAACCATCACTATAGCTTTATCTTGTTTAAAATGTTACTTAGTCACCTAGAATGACACTTTGCCTAGACGTGGAAAACAAAGTAAATTCGTGTTTTTGAAGATAGTAATTGACTGGGAACCCTAACTCTTGGTATAGATGCTCCATCCTAAAGCCCCAGTTTGGTTTCCTTACCTGCTACAATTCCTGCAGTCGTGTTGTCTATAATGTCACTTCATATTTGTTCAATGTGTGGAAGAGGAGCCTATCCTAAAGGTCTTTAATTTCTGACTGTCCACTAAGGTTAGTCCTTGCTTCTCCTTCACAATAGTGATTTGCTAATCAACTTCTGAAAATCTACTTATTATATGTACCCTTTCTTTTGTCTACCACAAGATAAACTACTATTCAATCTCACGTACTCTGGTGCCTCACATTTGACCATGTCCCCTGGAGGGGGAGACCTGGTGTCACTCAGAGGAAGGACAGCAGGTTACCAAGAAGAGACTTGATACCCTATGAGCATATACAGGGGGAGGTAATCCCCTCAGGAACAGTCATAGGGGAGGGGAATAATTTATTTAGATACATCTGGATTGTTATCCCCTAAATTGTATCTTCCCATTGCTCCCCTCCCTCTTTCCCTCTTTCACCTTATTCCTTTCTCCTAGACCTCTGACTGAAGGGGATCTCCTCCCCCACCAGATGATAACAGCCTGTCAGGGCTGATCCTGATAGCCTGCTTCCCCTTCTTCTGTGTGCTCCTGGGCCTCCCCACCAAGGAGAAGTGATCAAATTGGTAACACCAGTTATGTGGTTTTCAGAAAATTAATCTTGGGCTAGAAAGATGGACAAGAAGTTAAGGGCACTGACTGCTATCTCAGGCTAAAATCCCAACATCCACATTGCTACTCGAAACTGTCGGGAGTTCCAAGATCTGACACTCTCATGTAGACATATATGCAGGCAAGAAAAACACTAATGCACATAAAATAATTTTTAAAGAGAGCAAATTAATCTATCCTATCAGTAAATTCTTTAATGCCTTACTTACCATTGACAACTAAA
Organism: Acomys russatus; assembly: GCF_903995435.1. Lineage (NCBI taxonomy): Eukaryota > Metazoa > Chordata > Mammalia > Rodentia > Muridae > Acomys > Acomys russatus. The sequence continues at coordinate 72,589,161 of NC_067137.1, forward strand.
CTCGATATTACTTTTACTTAAATTGATAAGAATCCCATTCTTCTGTGTACCAGTGAAGTTTTATCAAAGAATAGTTTATCATGTTCACTTTGTAGTTATTTTTGACACTCTTTCTTAAACTAAATATGGAGCTTCCTGAGGGTGAGTAAAAAAGCCATGACTAAACTTTGCCTTAATCTTCAGATTCCAGGATTAAGTATCTAAATAAAATTGGTTACTGACATGAGGATAGGGTATATGTTCTAAGTAGGTGAAGCTACTAACAATAACAACAACAACAAAAGGGTTCCTGAACTGATGTATTTTAATTAAAACAAACTAACAGGTAATGCAAAATCTTTCTTAAAGAAAATTATTCTAAATTCAATATTACAACCATCCTTTATTGTTATCATAATGACACTAAACTATTTACGGCAGGATGCTCTAGTATTGTTTGCAGCATAAAATATTTATTCCCATTGAGAACAAAATGATAAAGTTGAGCAACACATTGCAAAGAATGCATCTGACTTCTCTGTGATTTTTATTCATTTCCCTTATTAAAGTATTTGAAAAGTAGGATTTGAGATAAACTTTTTACGTCAAAAAAATGCATTGTGGACACTAGTGAGGTGCCAGGATTCATAAAGGGAGAGATATATTTCTCAAATTCTCCTTCAAGAGTATGTATGCATGCCATAAGGATTTTTCCTATTTCCACCTGCTAATGATCTTACTGCATCCCAACAGACTTGTCTTGGTCCATAAGCCTTTTCTTAATAAACCTTTGGGAGAAAATTATTGAACTCGTAACATTTTTCCCCTAAATGTTTCCCTCCAACTCATATTTCATGATCTATTTGGTTCATTCTGAAGAGTCTAAAATCTTATATCAGCATTACTCAAAGGTTCAAGCACAATGTTTGTGCAAATATACTCAAGTTATCCTGTGAGCTGTTATAGCCATCAAACATTACATTTTTCTGAGAGGAAATCTTGAGTCAAAGTATGTTCAACATTCATATCTCAAAAGAAAAGAACAGAAATATGAAAAGGAAAGATAAACGCAAAGTGAAATCAGAACCCAACAAGACAAACAAGAAGGCTATGTGTAACCAGAGGTACACCATGGCAGAAAACAGGCGTTCAAATTTTGGCCACACTATTTCTGTAACATTTTATTACAGCTTATATGGTTCATCTCTTCAGCTGGATCTGTTGCCTGAAATGTTCCCTGATGAGTATTGTATGTTCCTGGTACTTCCCCTTCCCTTATGTCTATACTGTTTTCTTTACTCTAATAGCCTCACATCATGCTACTGCAAGCTATCTATACACATTACTACCATGGAAAATACTAATTGGCCATTTTGGATTTCCTATGCATTTCAGAGGAGGACACCATGACCTCATAACTCTCATTCTGTGTGCTTACAAAGCATCATGCACATGATAATAAGATCTTTGACTAGTGTGAGCTAAAACTGATCCATCTTGAACCATGTGTGCTAGTAAGGATTTCACCTATTACAAAAGTTATAATAAAATAGAGAGGACTTATTTTCCTTAAAGTTTTAGGAATTACAACCCAGCACAGCTAGATTGTTTCTCAGTTGTAATGAGTGGTCACTGACACAGATATGTTTAGATACTTGTGAACATGATAGAACTCTTATAAGTTCAAAGGCCTCCCAAGCTGTCCTGAGACAGTGGGTTTTGGATTTTTGGCATTAGAAATCATAAAATTCAGGAATCACAGAAGGTACCTTTAGGTTAATGGGTAAAAGTTTCATAAATAGAGGCTAGATGGTCTCTGGGATTCTGTATCATATAAGATCTCATCTGAGAGTTTAGCAAATAATAGTGGAAGAAACTGAAATAAGCGATCAGTAGAGTGGCAAGCTAGTTAATCCACTTGGTCCTATAGGAAGGTGTCCAGTGCCTCCTGTCCATTCATTCAATCTGCTATGAATAACTTCCAGGTTAAAAATTACAAAGAATAAGGACATTCTCAGAACTGTTGTTTTGCCATCTGTGCCCTTATTCATAGTTTCTATTTCCATCGTCACCATGAACAGAAGGATCAATATGATCGAGTTTCCTTTTACTAGCTAATGTGCTCCATTTCCACATCCTCCAGCTAGACCCTACTCACTATAATCTCCTCCACTTCCCAATGTTCTATTAAAAATTCAAAGTTATCAGATAAGATCCTATACATGTAGAGTGGTAAAATGGACAAAGATTAAAATTCAAGTCCTTCAACGGATTAAACTTTAATGGACTCAAATACATGAGGATCTACTCATAGATAGAAACACACTTTCCAATATGGCCAGAGGCATGTATCCCTCAATCCAATCCAGTTGGCTATTATCCATCACACTATGACAACCATGATTCCTGTGTGCCAAACTCGATAAATAAAATGAAGTAGTCTTAGGCATTTAAGTATACCCATGAGCTCCTGCCCAAACTGACTCTGCCCTAAACAGAATTTGAAGCAAAATACCAAACCCACCTTTCTGATACTGGTTAGAATTGTGTTGCAGGCTTTGGAAATGCTGCCAAATTAAGACCTGTTCCTCCAATAGAATATTACACTGACTTGAAATTTATTTTCCTAGAAAAATTATTTTTTCATGCTTGTTTGTTTTAGTGTGATGTGTGTCCTTATTTTTTTTTTTTTATGAAATAGGCCATGCTGTGTAACCTTCTCTGACTTGATGCTCACTATGCAGTCCACGCTGGTCCTATAACTGTAGCAATCTTCATGTCCTTATTCCCAGCTACTGGAGTTATGAGGTCATAGGCATGCTCAGTTCTTCCTACTTTTAAGTATCTTAAAATGTCTCAGACACAGTGTAATTAAGATCTTTGCTATGGTGACACAAAGATGACCCTTGCAGTTTCAAATTGTATCTTCATTCTCACTGGAAAGTTTCAAACATTTACATATAGTATATACATTCCTACTTTCTTAGCACTATTCTGGCCTTCTTAATCTTCACAATATATTTGTTCCCTTGTTAAACCTCCTGATCAAATATCTATAAGGCAGACTGTAGTGAATGGTCCCATTTTATATGTCATACTGTTACTATGATAAAATATCAGAAATAATGTTGTTATAAGTAAATGTTTTCCTCAATTGATTACAACCACTGAGGATGTTGGATGGCAATGGCAGATAATATATATCAGAGTAAATGTTTTATATCACAAGGTAGGAAGCAAAATTTAAAAACCAGGCTTTTACAAGCCCCTGCAAAGGTACAAACCTTCTGATCTAAGCACATCTAAGTAGGCTCTTCTTAAGTTTCCAGCCTCTGGAGAGCTCCCTGCTGGAAATTGACCAATAGAAAATGGATCTTTGTGCAGGACACATTATTAGGTGGCAGCTCATACTGCCCTCCTTGTTAGCAGGATTCATTCTAGTGAATACTTTGAGTGTCGTTATCCTCGTGACCTCTCATTATTATGATGTCATCCTTTAGACCCTGTGTTTACAGTGCGGTGTTATAAAATTGTTCTCTAGCTTTAGAAAATGCCTCTTCTAGCACAAAGCCCAATTTCTACATTACTGTTCCACTCTCTGGAAACAACGCATAACTATGTTACTCCTGCTACGTTACAATGTCACCACTTCAGAAGAAATAAAAGCTAACACGAGCTCCTAATATATTTGGGGATGACAACAGCTAATACTTCCATGTTGTAAAAATTTGGGTGGAAAACCTGTCCATTTATTGTGACTGTACTTAGTTATAGCTAATAAGTTATTAAATTTTGTATATTCTGAGAACTTGTTTTACTTATCCAAACCCAATTAGTGCAACTCAAGCAACTATAGTTTCATAAATAACAATACTGTAACACACCAGGTTGACTACTCTAAAGAAATGTTATCCTGATACATAGTACTCTCGTGTATCTGCTGTCTGTAATTAAACTGTGAAAATGGCACCTGTGTACAGATGCTATCATAGTGTATAAAACAATACAATTAAAGAACTGTTCTTGCCAGGGACTTTTCAGAGCAGACTGAGAATATTAACATATGAATTACATTCTGGAAAACTTACTATTGAGTTTAAATGAAAGCACTTTAAATATGATTACTGCAAAAATGGCATACATAAGCTGATTTTTAAAGCCAAATTTCACTTTAAATATAGCAGTGCAAAGCTCGGCTTTGGATGACACTACATATGGTGTTTAGATCTATGCTTAAAATGCTCCTACAAGGTTCTTCAGCGAGGAAACACAACTTGATAAGAAAAATGGAAAACATGTTGAAGGTACTTTTTTACATAAATAAATTTAAAGAGATACATCTGTTTCACAAGAAAATTTGTGGCAATTGGGTGTTTTCTTTCTTTCAAAACAGGGATTACTCAATAAAATACTGTAATTGTAATTCTTAGGTTAATTTTTGTATACATCTTATATACAAATTGGGTGCTTTAGTAAAGCTAATTTTAAAAGTCAAATTATATTACATTCGCAGTTTATTAGAATTGTATATTTTAATTCAAGCATTTCAGTCTCAGGCCTTTCTTAACTGCAAATAAACTCACCTTAATTGGTATGATGCACTTGAAAAAAGTAAGAATTGCATTGCTTTATTAATAGTTGGGTTCCATCATGTTAACTAAATTTGATAAATGTTCCAGATGGTGGGAATTGTGTTGGTTTTGCTATAAGTGAGTGCAGGTAAAGAAAGAGAGCCTTTAATAGCTGAATAGTATTCCATAGTGTAAATGTACCACAGTTTCTTTATCCATTCTTCTACTGAGGGACACTTAGGCTGTTTCCATGTTCTGGCTATAATGAATAAGGCTGCTATGAATATGGTTGAGCATATGTCCCTGTTGTATGCTGGAGCATCTTCTGGGTATATTCCAAGGAGTGGAATAGCTGGGTCTTGAGGAAGCCCTATTCCCAGTTTTCTGAGATAGTGCCATATTTCCAAAGTGGCTGTACTAGTTTGCATTCCCACCAGGAATGAAGGAGTGTTCCTCTTGCTCCACATCTTCACCAGCATGGGCTGTCACTTGAATTTTTTATCTTAGCCATTCTGTTGGGTGTAAGATGGAATCTCAGAGTTGTTTTGATTTGCATTTCTCTGATGACTAAAGATGTTGAGCATTTCTTTAAGTGTATGTCAGCCATTTGATATTCCTCTGTTGAGAATTCTCTGTTTAATTCTGAGACTTATTTCTCAATTGGATTATTTGGTTTGGTTGCGTTTAATTTCTTGAGTTCTTTATAAAGTTTGGATACTAGACCTTTGTAAGATGCAGGTTTGGTGAAGATCATTTCCCAGTCTGTAGGCTGTCGCTTTGTTCTTTTGACAGTGTCTCCTGCCTTACACAAGCTTCTCAGCCTCATGAGGTCCCATTTATTAATTGTTGACCTTAAGGTCTGGGCAGTTGGTGTTATGTTCAGGAAGTTGTCTCCTGTGTCAATGTGTTCCAGGCTCTTTCCCACTTTTTCTTCTAACTGATTTAGTGTCTCTGGTTTTATGATGAGTCTTTAATCAACTTGGACTTGAGTTTTGTGCATGGTGACAAATAGGGGTCTAATTGCATTTTTCTACATGTAGAAATCCAGTTAGACCAGCACCATTTGTTGAAGATGCTGTCCTTTTTCCATTGAATAGATTTGGCTTCTTTGTCAAAAATCAGGTGACTATATGTGTGTGGATTCTTATCTGGGTCTTTATTTAGATTCCATTAATCAGCCAGCCTATTGCTATGCCAGTACCATGCTGTTTTAATTACTATAGCTCTATAGTACAGCTTGAGATCAGGTATGGAGAGTCCTCCTGAGGATCTTTTATTGTATAAGATTGTTTTAGCTATTCTGGGTTTTTTGTCTTTCCATATAAAGTTGACCCCTCAATGTCTTTTTTAAATTGTGTAGGTATTTTGATAGGGATTGCATTGAATCTGTAAATTGCTTTTGGTAAGATGACCATTTTTACTATGTTAATTCTCCCAGTCCACTAACAAGGGAGATCCCTCCATCTTCTCAAGTCACCTTCAATCTCTTTCTTCAGGGACTTAATTTGTGGACAAATGGATTGAACTAGAAAAGATCATAATGAATGAGCTAACTCAGAAGCAGAGAGACTCAAGTGGTATATACTCACTTATAAGTGGACACTAGCCCAAGGGGCAGGTCCCATGAAAGTCTTCACATACCAGGAAAGTGGGACAGAAGAGATGACATCCTATTGGGACTCTAGGTGAGAAAAATATATGAGATAGGGGAATAGATGGATCCAGAGGGTCCTAGTAACCTACAAGAAGAACACTATGATGGGCGGATCTGGGCCCTGGGATTCTGCTCGATCTAAGGCACCAACCAAGGACAATACATGCAGTCATCATCAAACCCCTACCCAGATCTAGCCAAGGGTCAGAACATTATCTACAGTTAAGTGGAGACTGGGGACTGTCTTTCCTATGATCTCTGGTGCCCCATATTTGGCCATGTTCCCTTGTTGGGGAGACCCAATGGCACTCAGAGGAAAGATAGCTGACTACCAAGAAGAGACGTGATACCCTAGCATCATATTCAGGGGGAGGAGTTCCCCCTCAGTCACAGACATAGGGAAGGGGAATGAGGTGAAAGTGGGAGGGAGGGAGGAAGGGGAGGATGCATGAGATGGGATAGCAAATGAGTTGTAATATGAATTATTTTATTTTTCAATAAAAATGTATTTAAAAAATAAAAATATATGATACACGAATTTAAAAAGAAAAAGAAAGAAAGAAAGAAAGAAAGAAAGCGAGCCTTGTGAAGGCCATATATCTTCCCACTCCAGGCTATATTTGTACTTCATTTTCTCTATTGAAGAATATAATGTAATCTCTTCCATTGTTTCTTATTCTAAATTATGATAATTGATATACCATTCTATATATTTCTCATATACTTGCATATAGCAATGCCAGTTTAATACTGTTTTGAATACACTCTGTACAAGAAAAAATTCTGTCTCTGAGTTAGACTATTGATATTGTGATCAAATGAATCTGTCCTTATTTTACACACAAGTAATCAGTACTATCAATGGGCATGCAAACTTTTAATAATCAATTGGAAACAAAATGTCAGTATGTCATGTATATAGTCTTTGACATACTGGTTTCATTTATTTGCAGGTGGAACAACTGTGTGCTGCATCTTTAATTATTGTAAATAGTGAGTCAAAAATATCAATCATTTCAATCAAGACTCAGTATTTGAACATAAAATTCTTTCTTGTTTCTTAGAGTTCTTTTTCACACATTTTTACCTTAGCTCTGAAGTTACTGTATTTTCTTGAAAAGCAATATTTCTGATTAACAATAATTTTCACTAATAAGTTGTAAGCTCCTTGCCTGAGATTTCCAGGAAGCTCAACACCAATTTCTTTTAGTTTCTTACTGCTTGTTTAGGAAGTACTGTGTGATCACAAGAAGAGACCATCTTGGAGTCTGTACTTTTCTCTTGGGACTTTTCACCTGTCAATGGAAATCACAATTTTTCTGCCCATTCTTACATTCTAGCCACCTTATAAAAGTTGACTCAAATGGAAATTTTGTTGTGTGATATTAGATTTTTCTTGCCATATATATGATTGCTGCATTTTCTTTTGCTATGCTTTGCCTTTTGGAATAAATACATATGTTGAAACTCGGTTTGTCAAGCTTTGTGGCTTTTATTCTTATCCATAGAGCTGTCTTTTTCACCTAGTTTTGAGTTTATCTTTGTATTTTAAAAAGCAGGACTAGCATGCATTTGAGCGACATTCCAAATGACTTCTTATGTAGAGTGGTTTTTAATGACAAATCATTAAAACTATATATTTGAAAACCTAGAAGGAAAGAAATATTCAAAATCCTGACTTCAAGAGAACAGTTTAGTTTTCGAGGAGCTTTGTATTGTTGGGGAGAATCATAAACCTGAGTTTATGAGTAGGAAAATGAACCATTTCTTTTAGCTTGCTTTGGTTTGTTGCAACTGTTATTTTCATGGAGATAATCAAAAAGGATTGCTTTGCTGAAATGAGCCTGATTATCATAGAATCTTTAGTTAATGCTTTTACTAAGTCACCTTCCAAGTGAATAAAACAAAAGCTTTTAAGAAATGTGCATTCATACCTCTCTATAGCAGGAATCATCTGTCTAGCAGGGCTCTCCACAAAACAAAATACAGTAGCACATAATTTAGTTAAATTGGACAAGTGAAAGACTGATAAAATTGTATAGAGGCTAAAATACTCTGCATTTAAACCCAGATCATGAGTTGTTTCATAGAGAACATATTTCACCTCACACTTCTAGAGTGAAAGAAATTTTGATGGATAAAATTTTAGAAAAGGGTATACTAGGTGGGTGGAGGTGATAGACTGAGGAAAGGTAAGACTACATGTCCTAAAGGTGATGTAACATCGACGTTTATAGTGGCATAGGGTTTATTCAAATGCCTAGGACCATGTTTTCAAGAGTTTCGAATATCAAGCTATGTCTAGATTTATACTGCAGTAATCCTGGTGATGTGAGAGATTTTGAAGCAATAGAATGACATGAAATTATATTTGGAAATAGGTAATAAGCCTTAGTGTATTGTACTTTGTTTAGACTGTATTTTTTGTAATAGCAGCTAGTCTTTATATTGAAATAATATCTCCTCTTACTCTTTTCTATTTTAAGCTGTAGGTAGCACATGAGGACACACAAATTTTTAAAAGGAGCGTCTACTACAGTATAGACAAGTACTTACCACTTAGCATGCCACACAAATCCCCAGCTTAAAAAATATCACTCCAAAATGATTTATATTTTCTTAGAAAGCTTTTGCCTACTGGTAGCAACCTGAAAACATTCCCACAAATGTTAAAATAAAATTCTGGTTTGCCTTAAACAACGCAAAAAGAATAGAACATATGTTTGCACTCTAAACCACTCTACTTTTAAGGATGTAATAAAAAAAAACATATTTCCTTTTTGAAAGTGTGTGCCAGTTTACACATTTTCACAGTATACAGTGACCTGGGGAATAAAAGTTAGAAATTGTTTTCCATTAGTAACAGTTAAGATATAAACCATTAATCTTGGCCTCATCTTTTGCCTTCCTGCGTACATGTCTAAATAATTCATCCTTCTCATAAGAGAATTTCTCTTCACATGAGGTATTAAGCTGTGATATTAAAATTGGGTTTTCTTTTCAATATAAGTGAAGACTCTACAATATATGATATTTCAGCAACAGAATATGGTACATATGCATGAAGGTATACTGTTTCTTCTTTTTGTAACAAATTACTAAAATAAATTTCTTATAAACATAGTATTTAAACTAAGATATTGAATGTACAATTAAATTCTATACATCAAACACACAGTTCTTGAACATGTTTTATCTATCACACATTTCAGCAGGAACAGGCGATAAAATGTTAACTAAGGTTTTGCCCTTTCCACCAATGAACTGAATTTTTCATAAAGACGTTAGCAGAAGGAGCACTTAGAAAGTGTATGACACTTCATATACATTGTTTCTAACTCACCTTCTGAAGAAAATATGATTAACGAACATTATGAGGCAGTAAACTTTTCTTTCTCTGTTAATGGACATTCTAAGTATTCTGGAATTCTTTTCAAATTAAATTTATTTAAAAAAATATATTCACTTTACATTCCAATAAGTAGTCCCCTCCCTCGACTCTTTAAGGTCTCTCCCTTTCTCCCTCCCTCTCTTTTCCCTCCTATCCTCCTCTATCAGTCTTCAGAAAGCATGAGGCCTCTTCCCCTACCAACTAACTCCACCCTATCGAGTCTCATCAGGACTGCCTATATCCTCTTCCTCTGTGGCCTGGGAAGTCTTCCCTGCCAGAGAAGAGTGACCAAAGAGCAGACAACAGAGTCTATGTTAGAGATTCCCCTTGCTCTCCTTACTAGCATATCCTCATGGAGACTAAGCTGCCTATAAGCTACATCTGAGCTAGATGTCTAGGTCCTCACCCATGTATGGTCCCTGGTTGGTTCATCAGTTTCCTCAGACTCCCCTGGGACCACATGTGTTGGCTATGTTGGTCTTGAGGATCTACTGTCCTGTACCAGTCTTTTGTACCCCACTCTTGCATAAGATTTCCTACACTCCGTCCAAAGTTTGGCTGAGAGTCTTCATTCCAAATTATTTAATTAACTCTTAGGGGTGACTGGAGATAAAGCGTAGACTCTAGGCAATGCTATGCTTGTAGACTTTTACTGAGCTACATCTTCGAACCCTTCCTAAATTATTCATGGATAATAATGTTTAACTTTAATGAGCACTTACTGTGTTCAAAGCACTATAGAAGGACTCCCTGTGAAGTATTTGGTTTCATAATTTACCAAGAATATATTCTTATTCTCCTTAAATTAATGAATCAAGGAAGAAAGTTTGGAGACATGTCCAGTGCACCATGTCTTCCACTGGTAACACCCTGCTTCAGTACATCTCAGTTAATGGAGCTTATAATCCACAGTTTGAACTAATTTAATTATACTGTTTTCCTGGAAACAGAATCATAACAGATGGCATTGATTTTATTTTCAGTGAGGTTAAAAAAGATGGGGAAGTAGACACATAGAACTATGTAGCCCACAGAAACTACTGTCTTTATGGATTCTCCTCTTGAAGTATATGTAATATTTGTTTGAAGTCAAAACAAATATTCACTTACAGTTGGTAGCACTGTTCTTTATAATTCATTCATATAACCGAAATGCTAAATATGCCCTGAATATGGTGATAAAAATTAACAATACATACAAACTTTACTTGTTCAATTAAACCTTTTTAAGCATACAGTGATTCAGAAACACATTGTTATATAATCCCTCAAATTATCTCATTTAAATCTCTTAAATTGGATGCAAGAAGATTAAAAAAAATAAGTTACACTTAGTGATGGTATTATGAAGACAAAAACAGAAATGAAACATGATGATTGAGGATTAGTTTCCAGGAAACATAGCTTTAAAAAACAAAGAAGAAACAACAACAATAACAACGAAGATGGCGACGACAACGACAAACCTGTAGTCTTACTAAGAGCCCTGGGTGGATTGAAACTTGCAATGCCAGAATAAAGGGACTCAAAACTTGTAGTATATTTGAGGGCCTCTGTGCCATCAGTACTTAAGTGCATTACACATTAAGACAGCTACCACACCCTGCTGAAATGACATGGCTATATTATAAATGAAAGACCAGAAGCAAGCAGGGAAAGGCAATTCTGCCAGAACACTGCATCCTAATGAAGAGCTGTCTGAGATTAAAGGATCTAAACAGTAGAGTCAACTTTGGAAGGAATTTAACTTTATTTTATTAAATGCAAGTGCAAGCACTCTGAGCTTCAGAAATGACATTGTTGATTTTCCAAAGAATGCTTCACAACTGAGTTAAAGAAAAATGAAGCAAAGTAGAAGGAACAAAGAAAAGAACCCCAAACAGGTATACAAAGCACATGGAAGGGCTGTTGCTTTGCTCTGCGGAGGCTTTCTGTTTCGTTACGGCTATGCAGACTCTGTGCCACACTCTCCAGGCATACCAGAGGCAGATCTCGCCCTCACAGTGTGAGCAAAATGTGTCTCTTCCCTTGCAATAAATAGACCATTATATACATTCTCCAACTTGCTGCTTCTAAACAACAAAATGATATGACCTGGTTATAACTGGACAGCTTTTTCATGTCTCCTGGTGGGATTGTGTTCTTACCTTCATTGCCACTGTGCTAGCTCTGTTATTTTCTGTAATATATTTTTTTTAAGTTTAACTGTCTTTTTCATTGTTACATGGCATGGACTGTTCTAAAGTGCAGTGAAGCAAAACAACAAAGTTGACTTTCTTTTGTCTAGAAAGCTTCTCTAATCTTTCTACTTTTGGTCTTACTCACAAAGCCAGCCTGCCCTCAGTAGTCAAAAGAAACTCAGCTTTAGCATTTTATGTATCCTGTGCTCTGATGAGTCTACTACAAGGTGTATTGTCTGCTCCACTAAAAAAAAATATGAACCAATTATCAGTGAACTTCAGTGGGTATTTCTATGTTATTCTGGTGTTTTATATGGACTATTTTTCTTAGAACACTCTGCTGTCCTCATTTTCATCATATTGTTTATCATAGTTATAATTTTCCCATCATTTTTATTTTCCAAAAAATTCTTTCCTAGAAGAATTTCATTTGTTCAGACTCATCTTACTTCATCCTTCCTTACAATTTTCAGACAACAGTCCATTACCAAGGAAACTCTCAATAGGAACCCAAGTAAGCTAGGCCCCTAACGTTGGCAACGGAGGCCAAAATAAGGAATGGAGGAATGCGGTTTGTTGACTTGTTCTATATGGCTAGTTTAGGGTTCTTTATTGTGCCATCCAGAACCACTGACCCTAGGGTGAATCCACAAACAATAACCTGGGCCCATTTTCATCAATTATTATTCAAGAGCATAAAGATATTTCCCAGTTGAGGCCATCTTCTCAGATAAGTCTTCAGTCAAGTTGTCAAAACAAATGAACAGAAGATCTTGTCAACTAGATGCACAAATGTATTACTATTAACCTATATGCTTTCCTTTCTTGTTCAACACAAAGAGTATATACTATTATTAATTAATCAATTAAAGATACATGTTAAATTTTAAAAGTCCCATAGTCTTTAAAAAATTTAATCCTCATGTTGTACCAATACCACCTATAAGTGAGTATATACCATGTGTGTGTCTTTCCTGATCTGGGTTATCTCACTAAGGATGATCATTTCTAGTTCCATCCATTTGCTTGCAATTTTCAATATTTCCTTGTTTTTAATAGCTGAGGAGTATTCCATAGTGTAAATATGCCACAGTTTCAGAATATGCCATTCTTTGATTGAGGGTCATCTAGATTTTTTCCAAATTCTGACTATTATGAATATGACTGCTACGAACATAGTTGTGTAAATGTCCTTGTTTTGTGTTGGAGCTTCTTTCAGATGTACGCCAAGGAGTGTGATAACTGGATCTTGATTTATCCATATTTCCAATTCTCTGAGAAAGTACTGGATTGATTTCCATAGTGGTTGTACAAGTTATCACTCTCACCAGCAATGAGGAGTGTTCCCCTTTCACTACATCCTCACCAGCATGTGATGTCACCTGAGTTTTGATCTTAGCCATTCTCCTTGGCACTGTTTTCTGAATGTATCCTAAAGGATATATTTATATAGATGCATGCACATCTGGGACAGCTAATCTGACTTCATTTGTTCTCAAATGGAATCTTGAAATCCAGTTTAACTCTTGTTTCCCTTTATGTCAGATCATGAAGGTGAAACATCCTTCATAGAATTAGGTATTTGAACACTTTAGCACTGTGTAGAGGCTTGAATAAAATGGCCCCATAGGCCCATAAGTAGTGGCACTATTAGAATGTGTGGCCTTCTTGGAGTAGGTGTGCCCTTGTTGGAGTAGGTATGGCCTTGTTGGAGTAGGTATGCCCTTGTTGGAGTAGGTGTGGCCATGTTGGAAGAGGTCTGTCACTAGGGGTTGGGCTTTGAGTCCAGAAACTCAATCCAGGCCTAGTGTGGTACTCTCCTTCTGCTGCCTGCCATCCTGATGTAGAACTCAATTACCTTTACAGCACCATGCCATCCTGCCTGGCACAGTGCTTCCTGCGGTAATGACAGTGGACTAAATCCCTGAACTGGAAGCCAGCCCCACTTAAATGTTTTCCTTTATAAAAGTTGCCATGGTCATGGTGTCTCTTCATAGGAATAAAACTCTAAGTCTTTGAAAGAATATAGGCTTGCCCCATTTCTCATTCACTCTCCTTGTTTCTCCTTAACAGATGAAGAAGTGATTGCTTAGCTTCCGAGTCCTGTCACCATGCCTGCTGCTTGCTGTCAGGTCTCCCCATTAGGATAGACTCTTATCCTTCTGGAACTCTAAATCAAAATAAATTCTTTTATAAAAAATTCAATCTCTTACAAGTGAGGGGATAACAATTGGGATATAATCTGAATAAATTATTAAAAACAAACATCCAATCTCTTTAAAAGATCCCAAGTCTCTAAAACTCCAAATTTTCTCTTAAATATACAAAGTCTCTTAACCATGGGATCCTGTAAAACCAAATATAAATGGCATTCTTCTCATTTCAAACATGAAGATCCAGGGCACAATTTCAACCCACTCTAAGGATAGGCAAAATTCAAGTTTCCCTACCATTACAAGGTATAGACTTTGGTCTGTTCTGGACCGTAGCTTCTATTATCTGTCATTGAAGAAATATTTCTGAAATAATCCTCAGTGATTACTCTTAATAGTCACTTATTTCTGAAGACCAGCTAACCAGTTTCAATTGTCCCAATAAAGCAAAAGTTTCACTTTATAATCTGATCTCCTATTAATTATGGCTGATTCTTCACTCTCTGCTGACAAGTACGACTGCAGATTCTGAAGTCAAACTATTGGACAGCAGCAATGGAGTCTCTAAGGAAATCACAACGTCTGAAACATCACAAGCCAGGCCTCCATCATCTGCACTGTTCACAGTATTAATCTCCAGGTTTCCACAGAATAGCCTATAAGCTCAAACAATCATGGCTTTTCTAACCCAAAGTTTCAAAATGATTCCACAATCTACACATCAGAAATAAGATCAGGGTCCTTACAGCAATAATCTTCTCTCTCTATTACAAATTTCTGTCTTAATTAAGGCTACCATTGTGATAAAACACCATGACCAGAAGCAGGTTGGGGAAGAAAAGGATATTTCATCTTACAGTTCTCACGTCTCATGTCATCACTGAGAGAAGTCAGGGCAGAAACTCAGGCAGGACAGAATCCTGAAAGCAGGACTGAATCAGGATCCAAAAAGGAGAGCTTCTCACTGACTTGTTCTCTGCATGACTTGCTCAACTTTCTGTTTTAAATGATTCCAGACCACCATCCCATGTGTAGTATCACCCCTAGTGAGTTTAGACCATTTAAATCAATCATTAATGGAGACAATGTTGCACAGACAGCCTACAGAGAAATTTTATGCTGTTTTAAATTATTCCGGACCACCATCCCATGTGTAGTATCACCCCTAGTGAGTTTATCTCATTTAAATCAATCGTTAATGGACACAATGTTGCACAGACTAGCCTACAGAGAAATCTTTTTTTTTTAATTTTTTATTATTAATTTATTCTTGTTACATCTCAATGGTTATCCCATCCCTTGTGTCCTCCCATTCTTCCCTCCCTCCCCTTTTCCTCTTATTCCCCTCCCCTATGACTGTTCCTGAGGGGGATTGCTTCCCCCTGTATATGCTCATAGGGTATCAAGTTTCTTCTTGGTAACCTGCTGTCCTTCCTCTGAGTGCCACCAGGTTTCCCCCTCCAGGGCACATGGTCAAATGTGAGGCACCAGAGTACGTGAGAAAGTCATATCTGACTCTCCACTCAAGTGTGGAGACTGTTCTGACCATTGGCTAGATCTGGGTAGGGGTTTAAAGTTTACCGCCTGTATTGACCTTGGCTGGTGCCTTAGTTTGAGCGGGACCCCTGGGCCCAAATCTGCCTATCATAATGTTCTTTTTGTAGGTTTCTAGGACCCTCTGGATCCTTTTATTTTGCCATTATCCCATGCTTCTCTCATCTAGAGTCCCAATAGGATGTCCTCCCCTCTGCTGCAGTTTCCTGGTAAGTGAAGGCTTTCGTGGGACACGCCCCTTGGGCTAGTATGCAGATATAAGTGAGTATATACCATTTGAGTCTTTCTGCTTCTGGGTTAACTCACTCATTATGATCATTTCTAGCTCAATCCATTTATCCACAAATTTCAGGAATTCCTTGTTTTTAATCGCTGAGTAGTATTCCATAGTGTATATGTACCACAGTTTCTTTATCCATTCTTCTACTGAGGGACACTTAGGCTGTTTCCATGACTACAGAGAAATCTTATGGAGACATTTTTGCAAGTGGGGTCCCCATCTTCTCAGATAGCTAGCTAAGTCAAATAGGTAGAAAAAAAAACCAGAATCCTTTTCTTATTCTCTTGTCTCCTCTCTCTTTCTTTTTGTGTTGTTTTGAAGTACAAGCAATGCAGATCTAGAACTCACTATGAAGCCCAGAATGTCTTGTAGCAATCATCCTGCTGCAAAATACTGAGTGCTGGGATTAAAAGCATAAGCCACCATAATTCAATTTAAGGATATTCCTGAATGATGTTTACCAGATGCTTTTAAAGCATCATTATACTTTAGTAGCCTCATGGTTATCGTAGTTTTAAGTGCATCCCCTTCTTGATAAGTATCTTAGATAACTTTTACACATAATCTGTCATGTCTCACATTAGACAGTTCACACAGAAATGGTTACTTACGTATATATTTTTCTACATTGATCATTTGCCTTTCTTTAACTTTTGAGTGAATCATTTCCTAAAGCACCATTGGATATTTCTTTTTTCATTTCCAACAGCGATGCTTCAGACATATCTATTCTGTTCATCACACAATAAGAAGTACAATTATATATTTTGATGTACAGATCACAAATAACAAATTTAGGCAACATAGGTATGATGAAGGACACCTAAGACATTGTGTATCTGTATATTTGTTAAAGCTCTTTGAGAGAAGATCCTTGTCTTATTTAGCACTGTCTCCAGACTCTTAGAGTGCATTGTTATTAGGGTTCTGATCAGCAAATGCTTGGGTGGAGTTCCATGTTTATTTTTAGAAAATCACATCCACTAGTGTTTGTGTTCAGTAGATTTTTTAACATTTCCACCTAAAATTTGTTATGTGTTAATTATACAGAATACTGGAGTTCATTATGAGATTTTAATAAGCCATAAATAATTTGAACAAATTCATCTTATTTATCTGCCCCTTATTTGTCTGAGCTAATTACTTTTCTCTAAGAGTTCCCTTTTTTATATCCATAATTTTTTCTAAAATATTGGATAGTTTACTTTATTTTGCTTCCTTTTTTTACTCAGTTTTCACTAAATGTAATCCAAAGTATTTCTGTTATTACAAGTGGTAACCTTTCAATTGTATCTTAGGCCTTTCTTTGTAAAATATCATCTAAAGATAATTGTATTCTACTGATCTATATTTTTGAACTTCATGTTGTGCTTTTTGTGATTCCATCTTCATGTTTATTGTGCTGAATTATTTTTACTCTTTTCTCAGAATGACATTTTCACTATGAAATCCGTTTATACCATTTATTATTTTTCCATTTCATTCTTCTTTTGAATTCTTTTCTTTAAGTAACTGAATGTTAAATTTTCAAACTCTATTTCTGTACAACTTGAACTGGTCATGTGTTTTCTTTATTAAAATTACACTAATTAGTAATATTAATTGTTATTAAAATTAATCTAGTAATTTTCATTTAATACAAAACTGTCTATAGCTTTCCCCCTCTTGAGACAGGGTTTCTCCATTTAGTTTTGGCTGCCTTGGCCTCTCTTTGTAGACCAAGCTGACCTCTAACTCACAGCGATCCACTTGCCTCTGCCTCCAAGTGCTGAGATAAAGGTGCACATCACCACTCTTGGATCTAAACTACTGTAGCTTAATGACAATGAGTTAAATATTTGTACTTCTATTCCTTGGTGATATTATTTCACAATACTCCTTCATATAACATTGCCAACAGTTTTCAATATACTGTTATATTAAATCACAATGAAACTACAGAATAGTTCATTTTTACCACTTAAAATTTAGTAAGATTGATATTATATCAACTTTACATATATGAAAACATAATCAGAAATGGTTACTTAAATGCAACATTTGTTTTTTCCCCTGTATACTTATTTTTTTATTTTGTGTATCTTCTATCATTTATGTTCCTTGCAAAACATTGTAAGATATAAGATTTTTGATTTATCGCTTCAAACATTTTTCTTTTTCAAAATATGTCTGTAGAGTACATTTTTTTATGAGTCTAGGAGTATACTATACTTTTTGATACAGTTCTCACTATTATTTGGTTCATTATGATTTGTCATTGATGATGGACTATTTACAAAGTATGATGTTAAGATCTGTGTGTGTGTGTGTGTGTGTGTGTGTGTGTGTGTGTGTGTGTGTAACTTCTAGTTAAATAACAATGAAATTTGAAAAATTTTTCTGAATGATTCCAGTATTTGAAACACACATTTGTTTTAGTTCAAAATGTTTGGTTTTTGAAGTAATTTCTCTCTGCTCAAAATGAATATTTTGCCTTTGTTATAGCATATCCTATAGAGTTACATGTAATTATATGTGTAATATACATAATATATTATATATTTGATAATTTTATGGAGTATACCAAAATAAGT
Organism: Acomys russatus; assembly: GCF_903995435.1. Lineage (NCBI taxonomy): Eukaryota > Metazoa > Chordata > Mammalia > Rodentia > Muridae > Acomys > Acomys russatus. The sequence goes on from NC_067137.1 coordinate 72,607,496, forward strand.
AATTAGTGGTATTTTTAATCTGCATATTCTAACTTTCTTTTTCATTATATTATGTAACAAAAGATAACATATTAAATTTACTTGATTATGGCTTTATAGTTTCCATTCATTTGAAAATATATATTTTGTAATACACACACATGCATACACACACATGTGCACACACACTTATCTTTTAATTACTGAGTAAAAATTTACTCTAACAATTTTTTTATTTAATGTATTTTTTGTTTTAAAAAGGCTCTTTTAATAACATTTTATGTAAAAGTTTTGGTTTTTATTTTACTTCTAACATTTACTCACTTTTGTATGTCACACTTTTATAAGCAGCATAGTTTGATATTTTTAGCTCAATGTATCTTCTTATTGAATATGCTAGCTGGTTAAAGTTTCAGTGACAAACTGCCATAACTAGTAGTCGTAAAAGCAGACTTCATTTTCTTACCTTGCAGTTGTGAAGTGACATATACTTCCTCAAGGTGTTAGAAAGGTTGTTTTCTTTCTAATACTTGGGGAGAACATGTGTTTCATAAGTCCTACATATATGTACTTCTGGTGGTCAGTTGTCAATCACTGGCATCCTTAGCATGTAAAGGTATCAACATGACATTTGATTTAATTTTTACTTGTTTTTATCTACATGTTTATTTAAAAGTCTGCTTTTTCCAAATTTGTATAATATTTTAAAATTCTCAAATATTTTATTGCTTAAATAGTACAAACCAAATGAAACAAAACCACAAAACAGATTATGGTGAAAAGCTCTAGTTTCTATAGTGAAACAGGTCACATTAGACTAATAACATATAATACTGTTGTATAGCTTCGCTTACTTAATATGTTTATGATTATATCAATATTTCAATTCAGTCTTATATACTGTGTTGGAAGATTTGGTACAATACATTTGAATCCAAACAAATTATTTAAACTACTAATACTTCATATAAATTTAGCTGTGCATTTTATTTTTTTGTTGGTATCTGCTCATGTACAGAGTTATTAATTTTAAAACATCAAATTTGTCTTTGTTACATTTAAGAACTGCTGTCTTGAGAAACTTTTCTTTTCCATGATCATAAATATAGCTTCATATTCATCAAATATTTATATATACTTATATATTTTTTGTTTTGCATACTTTTGTTCTTTGGGTTTTTTTTTTTTAATTAATTTACTTTACATCCCAGTGCAGCCCCCTCCCTTATCTCTTCCTGGTCCTACCCTTCCTCTCTTATCTACCTTCCGTCACCCCCAGGCCTCAGAAAGGGAGAGCTTTTCTACCTTATCATCTGCCTCCAGCCTATCAAATATTCTCTGTACTTCCTGAATCCTTTTCCTCTGTGGTCGGACAAGGCTGCCCTACTAGGGAGAAGTGATCAATGAATAGCACCAGAGTCCATGTCAAAGGTAGTGCATACACCCCATATTTTTCCTTATTTTAAAATACTTTTATTTTATTACACATGTATAAAACAAACTACATACAGCAGGGAGAACCATGTGACAATCACGAGAATAATGAGTTCTATACATGTTACAATCATAGTGAATTGGCCATCTGCATTCGTCCCATTTGAAGTATCTTTACAAATAATAAATTTCTGAATGAAATTCAATATCTATCCTATCTCATCTCTAATAGCTTGACTTCTTTAACTTAATCTAAGATGATCTTGTCCCCTAATCAACTAAGCTTGGTTGTGAAACTATACTATCTTGTTTTCAATGCCCCTCAGAAACTTGAGAAGGAATAAAACTTAAATTCCTGAGTGAACCAGCAGTGTGGGCTAGCAACTTCAAAAATGTACAAATTGACTTAAGACAGTTTACTGCCTGACCAGTCACCCAATACACTTTATAATGTTGGAATCTCATCTTCAGCTTTCTGTCCTAATATCTCTGCCAGACTTGTTTGCAGTGCAGGAACTATTGAGGATTTGCTTACACTGAATTGGCAGAGTGTGACTGTCGACTCTGTCTGCATCTAAGTTGCCCATTTTTAGGCAGATTCTGTTTGTGGCAGGTTTGCCACCATTGAACCCATCTCCATAAAGAGGTTCTTTGATGCTCACCATCTTCTTTGAGGTTGGCTGGGTGTTGTCAGGCATTAACGTGTCTTGTTGTCGAAAAATTTTATGATAGCAAGAACAACTTTAAATGCCATATTCTGTGTGTCTTGAGGCTTTTGAAGACCTTATTCAACTAATTTACCACATATATCAATAGAGTCATATCTATCTATTAGACTTAGGATATATATTCTTGTGTTAAAATCTGCCAAGTATTTGACATGCCCATGTTTTGTATCAGTATACTAAATTCTATAGCAATGACTTAGACATAACCTTCATTATAAGTAACATTAAGGTTCAATCATCTAGCTTTTGTTCTAACCTCCCTCCCTCTATGTTCCTAAATCTCTCTCTCTTTCCTTTCAGCTCCCATCTCCTTGTCTATGTATGCAAGATAAAGGCAAACGGAGACATTCCTGTGTTTCCCCTAATTTTTTCTCTGTATAAGACTAATAAAGACTTATGACCACCTCCCGATGAGAATAAGCATTCATAGATCAAGCAAACAAACAGCAACCTATACAATCCTCCTGCTTTGAGGGAATGGGGCATCATTCTCTTAAGTTTTGGGCCCCCCAAATTTGGAGAGAATGGTTAAGCAATCTAGTGATTGCATTTATGGTTCAGTTTCTAAATGTTGGAATATTCTAGGATTAGTAGGAGAGTGAAATGGTGGTCCAAATTGGATCAGCAGTTTTCTACAATGTTGTCCAGGAAGCTGTCCAAATCTGATGGGTAAAAGCAACAGAATCATCTGGGGCTGGAACTAGGAGGATGCAGGATGTCAGCGTCCATTGAGTTGGGAGGAATGATTCCTGTCAGATCTGATCTAGCTGGTTATTTTGTTCTGAAAACATAATTTCTCAGAAATATTATACAGTTCTAACATTATAATTGCACAAGGCTTGCGGGATGCATAGAACAATTAAAGCTAGCTTTCTGGTCATTGTATGCGTTGACATAAGGCATTTGCAAATCCTCCTTCATGCTTTACTAGTAGTGACCTCTAATACTAAGTCACAGAGGATCTGTGGTCAACATGAGGCCTCTCTATGCCTTGACATTTATATCTCTGCAAGTCTCAGAACTATTCCCATGTAGTGGGATTAGGAATATAAACTACCTGCTTGTTCTGTAGTTTGAGTTCTTTACATCTCAACTGTAGCTCCCTCTCTCTTCCCTTCCTGGTTCCACTCACTCCCTTATCTACCCCCATCCCGTCCCCTCTCTCATCCCCTTTCCCTCCCTCCCCTAATCCATAGATCTTAGTTTATTAAGATACCCTGTACTACATATGACCTCTTCCTCTGTGGCCTGACAGGGCCACCCTACACCCTCAGGACTCTGTCCAGTGTCTAGCTTTAAGTCTCTGTAACTGTCCCTATACTCTATACCCCATATTATGGAACCCACAAGGAAACTGTGCTGCCTATTGACCACATCTGAGAAGGGGGTCTAGGTCCCTACCATGCACGGTTCTTGGTTGATGCATCAGTCTCTGCAGCCCTCTAATTCTGGCCCACATTTGTTGCTCTCTTTGTGGAGCTTCTATCTCCTTCAAGTCTTCTATCCCCAAACTCTTCAATAATACTCCCTGCCCTCCATCCCAAAATTTGGCTGTGAGTCTCAGCATCTGCTTTGATCACCCACTAGGTGGAGTCTTTCAGAGAGCCTCTATTGTAGGCTCCTATTTCTTCCTGTTACTTCTCTTCAACCTTTTCTAATGTCTATTCTATTTGCCCTTATGAATGAGATTTAAACACCCTCCCTAGAATTCTCCTTGTTTTTAAGTTTCTTTAAGTCTATGGATTGTAGTGTGGTTATCCTGTGCCATTTGTCTAATATTTACCAATAAGTTAGTATTTACCATGCATGTCTTTCTGAGTCTGGGTTACACTCAGGATGATTTTTTTTCTAGTTCTATCCATTTGCCTGCAAACTTCAAGATTTCCTTGTTTTTGATAGCTGAATAGTATCCATTGTGTAAATGTACCACAGTTTCCTTATTCATTCCTCAGTTGAGGGACATCTAGGCTGTTTCCTGTTTCTGGGTATTATGAATAAAGATGCTAAGAACATAGTTGAGCAAATGTCCTTTTTGTGTGGAAGAGTATATTTCCAATATATGCCCAGGAGTTGTATGGCTAGGTCTAGAGGTAGAACTATTGCCAGAAACAACAGAAAGCCTACAAACTCATGGGAAACTGAACAACTCTCTACTCAATGATCACTGGTTCAGGGACAAAAAAAATTAAAAACTTTCTATAATTTAATGAAAATGAAAGCACAATATACTCAAATTTAAGGAGTATAATGAAAGCAGTGCTAAGAAGAAAGTTTATAGCACAAATTGCCTTCATAAAGAAATTGGAGAGATCCCATAGTAGCAACTTAACAACAAACCTGAAAGCTCTAGAACAAAAAAAAGTAGACACACCAAGGAGGAGTAGATACCCAGAGCTGTGTATCACATTTTACATATAAGAAAGAAGATTCTTTTGTCATTACTATTTGAAAATTATTGAAACAATATGCTTTTTGACATTAAAAAAATGCATCACTTTAATGGGAATTCTTTATTTTTCTGTCTTAGGGCAACTATTCATAATCAGATTACCACTGTACGGGTTGAAAAATTACTTCTACACTTTTTCTTTTATTTTATTAAAATGTTTAGTTCATTTATTCACTTTCCACCCTCCTCATAATCTCATCTCTCCTTACATCCCAGTCTGACCCTCCATCCCTCTTCCACATCCTCCTCTCCTATTCCTCAAAAGAGGGGAGCCCCCTTTCCATCCTCCCAGGTTCATCCATTAGTATCAAGATGAATGTGTACCCTTTTCCTGTGGCCTGGCAAGGCAGTCTTGACAGGAGGCAGTGATTGAAGGTCTCACAAGAGATTCCATGTCAGAGAGAGCCCCCACTTCCCTTACTAGTGGACCTAAATGAATTCTCAGTGGGCATCAGATACATTTGGTAGGGGACATAATTGCAGTCCATGCAAGGTCTTTGGTTGGTGCTTCAATATTAGTAGGCTACTTTGGGCCCTAGTTAGTTGGCTCTGTGGGTCTTCTTGTGAAGCTTCTGTCATAATTAGGTCCTTCTTGCCTTCCCTACATTCCTCTGCAAGGCTCCCTAAGCATCTCACCACTGAATGTTTGGCTGTGAGTCTCAACATCTGTTTGGAGGTGCTGCTGGGTAGAGCCTCTCAGAGGACAACTCTGCTTGACTCTTGTCTGCAAGAACAGCAGAATATCTCTAATAATGTTAGAGGTTGTTTCTCTTCCATGGCATAGATCTTTGGTTGAGCCAGACATTGCTTGGACCTTTCCTCAATCTCAGCTCTATCTGCTCTAAATTTATCCCTGCACCTTTATCCCTGTAGATGGAGTGATTTTTGGATCAAAGTTTTTTTGTGGATGGATTGGAGTTCCTCTCCCTCTACTAGGAGACTTGTCTAGTTAGAAGTTTTCCTCTTCAGTCTCTATGACCTATGCTACTAGTAGTCTCTGCTAGAGTCCCTCTCATATCCCCCTGGGAACCTACTATGACTTAGATCTACAGCTTGTGAAAGAGATGCCCCCACCCACAATTTCTCTTTTGTTCTCCTGTCTATGCTTTCCCCAGGGCTGCTCTCTCTCCTCATATCTCTCTGTGTTTCCTCTCCGACTTTGTTCTCTCTTCAACTGCCGCCTCTGTCTATTCTATTTCCCCTTCTGAATGAGGTTTAAGCATCTGCCCTTGGGTTCTTCTTGCTCCATATCTTCTTTGGGTCTATGCATTGTAGTGTGTTTATTTTGTACTATAGGGCTAAAAATCCACTTATGAAAGTGAGTACATATCATATACATATTGGGAAAAGATCTTCTCCAATCCACATCTAAGAAAGGGATAATATCCAAATATATAAAAAACTTAAAACACTAAACACCAACAAACAAAGTAACCCAAATAAAAAATGGAGTACAGAACTAAACAGAGAATTCTCAATATAGAAACAATGAATGGCTGAGAAGCACTTAAGAAATGTTCAATAGCTTTAGTCGTTAGGGATATGCATATCAAAATGACCTTGAAATTCTACCTTATACTTATCAAAATTGCTAAGATCAAAAAATCAAGTAATAGCACATTCTGGTAAGGATGTGGAAAAAGGGAAACACTCCTCCATTCTGGTAGGAAGGCAAATTTGTACATCCATTTTGGAAATCAATCTGGAGCTTTCTCAGAAAATTATGAATAGCTACACCTCAAGACCAAGCTATACCACTCCTGGGTATATATTCAAAAGATGCTCTACCATACAACAAGGACATTTGATCAACTACGTTCATATTAGTTTTATTCATTATAGCTAGATGCTGGAAACAATCTAGATGTCTATCAACTGAAGAATGGATAAAGAATCTTTGATATATTTACACAGTGGAATATTACTTAGCTATTAAAAACAAAGATATCATGAATTTTTCAGAAATATGGCTAGAACTAGAATAGGTCATTCTGAGTGAGGTAACCTAGACCCAGAAAGGTACACATGGAATGTACTGACTTCAACTCTTAAATTCCCACATTTTTTGGCTCTGTTGGTCTTCTTATGGAGCTCCTTACTTGCCTTCCTACTCACCTATAGCACACCCTGTGCTCTGCCTACAGTTTAACTGTGTGACTAAGCTTCTGATGGGTGGTGTCTTTCAGAGAACAACTATGTAGGCTCCTGTCCTGGGCTCTCTCTTCAACGGCTTACACATTATAATACATTCTCTTATTATTTTTAATGGTAATGACTTTTGTGAGTTACATTCTAACACTAAGTGGTCTGTCCTTCACTTGAACATTACATTATTAAGAAACATGTAGGCTGCATATATTGGGATTTAAGGTTTGAAAAGCTGAAGATTCACTTCCTTACTTATAATTCAGTGTTTAATAAAAATTGGAACAAGATGAATACTCGGGGCAAGAATTATAATTGATGAGGTATCTAGCCTTGTTTTCTAAACTATAGAGATGAATAATGGATATTTATTTGTCTCACATAGAAATACTTCCATTAAGAGCCCTGCCAATAGACAACTTAGAAACAGTCATTAACTCAAAATTCTTCATTACTTATGCTATAACAAATAACTGCAAAAATACTTCCAAATTTAGATAACAGAGATTGCCAAGCAATGTAAAGTAAAATCTTTGTTGCCCAAGAGCCATTCATGCCCATTTTCTCCTTCACAGTTTACATTCCCATTGACTTTCATATCGGTCAGTCATTATTTAATTATCTTCATCAGTCAGTTAAACAATACGTGGTCATTAAAATAGTATGCCCCAACCAATCTCATCATCTCCTGGAAGCTCAAATATTTTTTTCTATATATTACTTAATTTAATTTTATTGATTAACTGACCAAAGCCACAACTCAATACTTCAGCCAACTATTTTGATTACAATGCATATTTATAATAAACTCAGAAATCTTTCTCTTCTCTTTAACCTTATTTTCCCATTGTGAAATAATATTTCTTCTTAAAAGAAGGAGTGATTATTTTAAAACTTTCTTGGTTAGCTAAAATACATAATGGATTGTTAACTAACTTACTATCAGAAAGTGCCCAAGGGAATGAATGAAAAGTGTATAATATATGTATATTTAGTGACCTTACTCATTTCAACATCATAAAATCTTTGGATATTTTGCAATTGTGTTGTAGCTCAGAGCAATAACTGTCAAAAACTTGTCAATTAAATTACAATTTTTACTATTGTAATTTAAGGACAACAATAAAATTTTAGTATTAAAGTAACCTAAGCTCTTTTTAACTTTGAAGCATTTTTACAAAATATACTTTCATATATATATATATATATATATATATATATATATATATATATATATATATATATACTTTAAAATATATTTAGAGAGACTAGCTGCATAGGTTTCTGCATTATACATTCATTTGTTGTCATGTATAGTATATTTATAGTTGATATTCTAATATTTTCAATAATCTTTATAATCTTTATACTAATTTTGGTCTAGCTTATATATGAGTAGATCCTATTTTTTTAATAAGACTAAACAACTTGCAAGAAAATTCAAGTTGGTATAACAAATTCCTGACAAAAAGAAATGTGTTTTACTACTCAGGTAGGTGACACATTTGCAGTCTCCTCATTCAGGAGGTTAAGCCAAATGATTTCAGCCTTTCAAGTCAGCCATGACTACATAGAAATTCTAAGACGGAAGGGAGGGACAATGATGGAGGGAATAAAGGAAAGAATGACAGAAGACGAGAAGGAAGGGAGCTTTAATTATACTGCCACATGACTTTTTCCAGGTCATATCCTTGTCTATGGTGGCTACTGAAGTTTCAGATTTCATACCTAAATTATATTTCAGAAGAAGGTAGACAGAGAAAAGATAAACAGATGCCTCACATCTTTGTCATCGCCCTTCAAGACTTCTCTGAAGTTCTTCTCAATATTTTTACTTAAGCATCTTTGGAAGTAGCGGTGTGCCTCATTAGACCTATCTACCTAAGAAAGCAGAGAACTAACTATTCTGGAAACAGTGGCCTATGAGGTTGAAGAAGAGGAGAATAGATTTCAGAATGGCAACCGGCACATCACTGTCCTCACACGTGCAGGTGTTAACATGTACACAGTTATACATGTAGACTTATAATGGTAAATAGGTGCAGAATTTAATTTGCATTTTTATTAAGGCCATCTCTTGCTTCAGCGTTTTTAATGACTTAAAAACAAACGTGTTAAAACTTTATAGAAATTTCACCAAGAGGAAACATGAGCAGTGAGGATGTAGCTGCTGAAGTAGCCACTGACAAAGCATCCATCCTAGGTAAATAGCTCAAGTAATGGCTCAAGTGCATGCTGGGTAAATAAAACTACTATCTCTTACTCCTGTCTTTCATTATGGATTAGTGTACTGTTGGATTTTATGGACAACAAGGTCCGATATCAGTCAGAGAATTATAAAAAGCATACAGATTTTACTGAAAACCTTTATTGTTTATAAAAGTGTATCCTGAGCCCAATACAACATAACCTTCTAAATGCTCACGTGTCCCTAGTTTCTGAAAGGTTGAGGAGAAAGATGGGGATGGTGATGGCGATGGAGAGGGAGAGGGAGAGATGGGGAGGGGAATGAATTATTAACACATTCCCATTAGTGCTATGAAAGCTTCCATATGGTGCTAGTTTGACAAAATATTTCTGTAGGCTTCCTGCCGGAACTTTTCGCCCACACACATATTTCATATTTAAACCATCAGTAATTTCATTACTTTCTTCTGGATGTGTCCATCTTGCTTTACTATGCTCCACTCATGTTTATTTTTTAATTTATCACCTTAGTAGATCTCTTCTAGCCATCTAGAATTTCAGTTGGAAACATCTAGGTTCCTACAATTTTATCAAATGACAACCTTAAATGCACTTATTTTTCCAATGAATTATTGATATTTCTATATAACTATCTATATCTCTAGTTGACTGATTTTGGTCATACAATCTCTATATTTTTATCATCTTTCTGTATTGCTTTACAAATATACTTCTATAACTGTTACAGTATAACAAAGTCACCATCACCCAGGAACCAAAATTTGAAGGAATACTAACCATCAGTGGGAAAATGGAGCTGGGGCAAACCAGGACATCAGAAATGATCAGACATTTTATTATTAGAATGTCAAACAAATAGCTAAAAGAACTCACTCACTCTGTTATTAATTGACTTGATAAAGTAGCATTTTAGTTCAATCTTATTTAATATTAAAATCCATTTTAATTCAAACTTTGAAAAATGTATTTTATTATTGGGTTACATGTCATTTTAATGGTATATATTAGAAAAGTTTTAATCACTGCAAACGTATCTGTCTTATCAAGCAATATTTCTTTGCAGTAAAAACATTAAAAAAGTGGTCTAAGGAGTTAAGAGTAATGTTTCTGAAGACCCAAGCTCATTTCCTGAAATCAGATGTCTTAGAGCTAATCTTAAATCCAGCTCACAGGGATTTCTCCTGCTATATGCTGACACTGCACCACAAATTGACTCATGTGTATATACAAAATTGAAAGCAGACAAATCACTGAAACTCCCAACCTTTTAAAACATGCAGTAGATAGTTATCTCCAGTACTTCACCAGGTAGGAGCACACAAGAACTTCTTATTCTTTATAAGTATATGATGTATGCAGTTTTTCCCCATCTTTATATTCTCACATCAATTTATATCCAGCATCTAATTTGAACATTTTTGTTTAGAGAGAAGGGACAATTTTTATTAGTCCTTTGAAAAGGTCATGTATTTTGATAATATTCACCCCACAGCTCCTCTTCAACCTACCCTACCGACCCTATATTTTGTCCTTTTCTTCTCTATCAACTCCAATTTGTGAAGCCCATAGATACTTTGATGTGTAGCCTTCAGCTGGAGCTTGAAACTTAACAGGGGCTGCTGACCACCAATACTAGAAGGGTAATGGAAACTGTGGACAGAGGTATGATGTCGACAAAAGTGAAGATATTGACCACCTGTTTACATTAAAGCAAGTGGCTTCCCCACTCTGCTGGTTCAATCACCCCCAATCATATTTTGCACTACAAAGCATAATTTTAGCAAGTCAAAAATAAATGTATGCCAGGCATGTCCTGTGGACATGAGCACATACTAAGCTTGTAGTAAATGCAGTTACATAATTATGCAAGGTGAGAGACAGATTAACCATTTGTGGGTATAAATCCATTCATCAAATAGAACCCCACTGTCAGTATACTTTTTAAACTACAGATAGAGATGTGCTTATTGCACCAAGAAACCTTTTCTGACACGCACCTATCAGTTCCTAATACTACCTTTCCAGGAACCATTTTTTAATTCTCTATTGATCAGTCACAGCTTCCTCATTTTTTAAGTCTCTATCAACGAGACATGGCTTCCTCAGAACAATCATGCAAGCAGGACCTATTGCTCCTCACATCTGGCACAGGCTTACTCAATGTGAGTGTAGCTGTTTCTCTAGGGATATGATTACGTGTTCCCAAAATACTCAGGATTAGTGGTCATATATAGAGCATAATAGAGACAGAAAGAGAAGAGGAGGTTGCTATTCCTTGAAAGAAACACAGAATAATCGACAGGGCTTTCAGCCTGTGTGATCCCAGACTTGCTTGTGACCAGCAAATATTGCTTTGATGAAAAACAGTATAAGAAAAGCAAGGAGAGCTTGTATAACACACAATGTATGTAATAAGCACAGAGGCAAACAAAATTCACCACAGGTCCTTGCCAAGTGGTAATGGGTTTCCATTGGCCTTGAGGAAGTAGAGTTCCACCGCTGACACACACATGCTGTTACCTGCAGATGCTGCATGGCTACTGGCAAGGGGCCACACCCTTAAAGAAAATTAACTTTCCTTCTTACAGCAACCATCACACAGAATTCTGCCTGAAAAGGGGAAAGCGTGGATGCAGGCAGAGTCAACAGCCTGCAAGTCCTCAATAGTTCCTGCCTCACAAATATGTCTGTCAGATATACTGGGCCAGAAGGCTGAAGATGATGCTCCAATGTTATAGAGAGTGTTGGGTGGCAGTTCAGGCAGCAAACTGTCTCTGTCATTTTCTCATTTTGGAATCTGCTAACCTGCACTTCCTATCGATTCAGGCAATTAATTTTATTCCTTCTCAAGTCACTGATGAGGCTGAAAACCAGATAGTTTAGTTTTACAATTAAGCTTGGTTGTGTAGGGGTTAAGATGTTTTCAGGTCTATATCAATGTTTTAAGTTGATAGAGATGAGATAGGATAGACATTGATTTACATTCAGAATTTTAAATGCACCAAGATAGAGATGATGTTTTCTTCAAGGTTGCCAAATACAAATAGCCAAAACACTATGATGTAAATTTATACAATTCCTGACTGTTTCATGGCTCTTAGTGCTGTAGGTAGTTTATGTATATATGTGTAATAATATACATGTATATGTTAAAACATAATAATAAATTTAAAAAAGAGATTCATGAATTAAAACAAAAGCTACAGATGTACATTTCTGCCTTCCTCCTTCTTCATGCTGTGTTTTGTTTTGTTTTGTTTTTTTGTTTTTTTGTTTTTTTGTTTTTTGTTAAGCTTGTTTAGGCATTGGTAGGCTGCCACAACCACTGGGAGTTCATATGTGACACTGGCGTTCTGTGTCAAGAAAACACTGATTCCTTGAAATCATCCACAGCCTCTGGCTCTTACAAACTTTCTATACTTGCTTTCTTGATGATCTCTAAGATTTCAGAGGAAGGGGAGATAAAAATTATATAATATGTGTGTGTTATACCATTTGTATTTTATTGTGTGGTATATATGATATATATAATTTATATTATATGTGTGTGATATAAATGTTCTTTTTAGGACTGATCAATCCAGCTAGGTAGTGGTGGTGCACTTCTTTAATCCCAAAACTCAGGATGGAGAGGCTAGTGAGTCTCTTTGAGTTCAAGGCCAGCTTGGTTTTCAGAGTGTGTTCCAAGGCAGACAGACTAAAACAGAAAAACCCTGTTTGGAAAAATAAAAACATTTTTAAAAGGACTGAGCTATCCACAGTTTCTTATTTTCTGCATTTTTATCAGGTGTAGATCTCTCTGCAAGTGATTGTATATTGAAGCTTCTCTAATGAGGAATGAAAAATGCAATCTATGGGTTTAAGATAAATGATTCTGAGTCAGCTTAATGTTATGGCCTCTAAAGAGAATAATGACAAAAATCTAATTTCATTGGTTCTTGACACTGATAAAGAAGCATGGTAAAACTAAGATTTCATCTTACCTTCATCAGAATGGAGAAAAATAGAAAATCAAATGATGACAAATGCTGACATCGACAAAGAAAAAATATTTATTTACTTCTGGAGGGTATGCAAAACTAATACAGCCACTACAGAAATCAGTATGAGAGTTGTCCAAAAGATAGACAATGAATAACCATACTTTTGGCAACTCTTGTGAATAAGCCACAAGGATTCTATTTCTTTCAATAAAGATACTTGCTCCTCCATGTTTATTGTCATTCTGCTCATAATATCCAGAATACAGAAACAAAATAAATGTCCATCATTTGATGAATGGAAAATAAACAGTGTGGTAAATTTGCACAATGCAACATGTATTACATATTTTTGAAGATTGAAGTTATAACATTTGTAAATGAGTGGGCATTACTAGAAATAATAGCTCTACTACTGATACCTTCTAAAGTGTTTTAAATTTTATTTAGTGCATTTTTATCTCAACGATTCTCTTTAGTTTTAAATAGTACTTTACTTTTTCTGCTAACATTCCCTGTTAACATTTCTGTTTCCTGAAAGTTTACTGAGTTTCTTAAAAGTGTTATTTTCTGTTTTTTTTTTTTTTAACCAAGATTTTCAGGTACAGGCTGTGGTTGGCATGTTTTTGGCTCACTGTTTGACTATTATGTGAGACCATGGTTTCCAGCACATTCTTGTGCAGCATTATCTAGATATGGAAAGATCGTTATTTATTTAAATTGTGAACTTTCTTCTATTATACTAGTCTTTCTAGAAATTCTAATCCCACAGCTAAGAATTTATCCTTTTCTTAATTTAGCACTAGATGGCACCCTAAATCTGAGTTTATAGTGTTTCTTCTAAATTTTTTGACACCAGTTCAACACTAGAGGGTAATCCCAGTATGCGTGCACACGTGTCTGTGTGTGTGTGTGTGTGTGTGTTTAAAATTTGCACTTGAGGTGTTGCTCAACATGAAAAGAATGGATATCTGAAGAGGGCTGTCCTTCAGCTTTTCAGTGGCACCAGTATCCTCACATGCCTGACCATGTTCAGATACTTAGATTGTAATGTCAGACAGAATCATTGCTGAAGGACCAGCCTCATGCTTAGGCATTTTTCATAACTACCAGTAGTAAAATCATGCAGTGCTGTTCTGGGAAATGAGTTCATAGTTCGGCAAAACAAAACAAACCAAAACAATAAACAAACAAACAAAACCCCAAAAAAACCTCTGAGGTGGGACCAAGGTAAATTAAGCTGCCTGTGACTAGAGTCACATGGCAAATGCTATTGCAAACAATCATGGGTGATACTGGAAAGAGAAGTCTAAGAACTTCATGTCTCTGGAAGTACAAGAGCTTTTCTGTTATTTTCATGGGTCTGGGCAGGCAAAGTACAAAGTTTTACTCAGTTTAAGATTGCAAAAAATAAAAAAAATAAAAAATAAAGAAGTAAACAAAAACACCAAAATGAACTACATAGGATAAGGCATGTAATATCTCTTTTTAATGGAATTTTCCTTAAAATATTAATGTAATTTACAATAAAAATATGTTGAATATTAAAAAAAAGATTGCAAGAGCAGTTTTCTAATTTACATTTATTTATTTTTTATTTATTTTACATTGGTGTTTTGCCAGCATGTTTGTCTGTGTGAGGCTGTCAGGTCCCCTCACACTGAAGTTACAGACAGTTGTGAGCTGCCATGTAGGTGCTGGGAATTGAACCCGGGTCCTGGGAACTCAAGCAAACATAAGGCTATTTAGATCAAGATTGGTTATAATGATGGCTAAGCATGGATGATGAATCCCTATTCAGGATACCCCTGTGCTGACATCTAAATAAAATCTTTAAGCCTGAAAAAAAAAAAAAAAAAAAAAAAAAAAAAAAAAAAAAAAAAAGATTGCAAGAGCCTAATACTGAGTCCTAAAGCATGTGTTATGCCAAGGCCTACCCCAATTAAATATGTTCTCACACCATCTTTTCTTATAAAAGTTTGAAGAGCTATGAATGAAAGCATTGAGTCTTGTACATACAATGTCCTGTATAGTCTTTGGAAGGCTTATGCTCAAAGTACACTTTAAGACTAAAAATCATTATGGATAAAACATGGGCTTAACAATGAGGCAGCATCTCCACTTAATGTGAGTGGATGTTACAAGGTTCTACTTGTGAACTCTAGCCTAAGAACAAGGTTGTCCCTTTATGTGGTGTGACAGTCACCACATGTCCTAACATTGAACTTCAAAGGCGTTCTGAGGTGACTCTTGTGACCTATGCATTGAAGTCTTTCCTCTCTGACGTTGAAGGACATTTTCAGTTGTAGTTGTAGTGATACCTGGAAAGTGTTTTTAAGTAACAGAGGCTGTAGGCACTGGCCTGGGTCACAAGCCACTGCTTGCTATCGACTGTATTTACTGTTTGGCTTGCTGCTAGGTTCATCTCTAAGACAAATCCTCTTATTCTGCCAAGCAAAAAGTATCTCTTGAGCTGCTTGGAGTTTGTTCAGGGTTTATGTAAACAACCATTTCCCCTTTGTGCTTTCAATATAATTTGTTATTTTACTAAACCCATTTACCTAGGGCTTTCGTGCAGTTCACTTTGATGATATCAGGGTAGTTTGGTATATGACTAGTTGTACAAATTGATATAGTTTTAATTGGTAAAGAATCATTTATATTCCCCTCTTGTAGTTCTTCATTTAAAAATTTAAATGACAGATATGATTATGTACCTTATGCATTACATTATATTTTCAATTATATGTACATTAGGAAATGGTTAAAAATAGTTAAATAACAAATTCAATACTCTAGATATTTACCAATTTTTATATGAATACTTAGGAGTCAATCTTCCCATTTTTCAAAAATACAGTATAACATGAATATTAGAGTCACCTTACTCTATGACAGATTTCTTCAAATGTTTTGACATTTTGTGCCTCTCCAGGTGTCCTGACCAAGGTGACTTCTATGGATTGAACCTTTCTATTCTCAGAACCTGAAATGACACAAATGTTATCCAATGGCATAGCATAACATAGTGATTTAGTGTAAATCTGTTTCTTCATGATGTCCTATGATGGATCCTCCTGCATCTTGTGTCCACTAATACCTGATTGTCTCACAAAGAGATGCAATACAAAGAGAAACTCTTTTACTAAATATAAGTTGTTACCATGGTTACCTAATAATGTGCTTAGTCCTTCAAAGAGATTGTGTAAATGCTTTACTTCAAGTCTTTAATTCTGTGGTTTCCTAAAAGGAACTCATAGTTGGAGAAAATATCTTTTAAGTTTCACATTGGGGACAGATATTATCTGCTAATGCCACAGAGAATAAAGGTACTTTTCTTGAGTTCCTTCTTAACTCCACTTCCTCATCGGAAGGCCACCTACCTGTGCACATTACATTGGGGCTTTTTTATTTTCCTTCTTTATCATCCCTCCTTTTTCCTGCAGTACATTTTGCTTACATACAAGAAAAATAATACAACCTTCTGGTATCCTCAATAACCTTTTAAATCTGTTACTTGGAAAATTCATTTTCACATACAACATAGCTTATCACATTGTCTAAATATCTATCTTTGACCCAGATTATTTATATTGAGACACTGCAGGCTCAATTACTAAAAATTTCTACACACATCAAGTCCTTTAGAAAATACTACCCACTTCTTTCTGAACATTCATGTGCCCATTTTTGGAGATCTCAGTCCACAGAAATTAATTTTAAGTAAAACAAGTGAAAGTTATCCCAACTGACTGATGTTATTATGCCAAACTACTGATGTCCCAGCAATGTTGGGAATCTTTAACTGTTGTAGGATAGACTGCCCTTTGGCATCTTTCTTTTCACAGACTATTTTCTGTGAGAGGAAATGCACTTATCACTGGTTTTTTTGTAGCAATTCTCAAGATTCACAGATTTCTGATGACATTATAAATTCTCAGTGATGGACAAAGTTACAAGTAAACCAAAGGGGAATCAGATCACACCACTGAGAGAATACTGAGGGCTATTTTCACACACACACACACACACACACACACACACACACACAGACACACAGACACACACACACACACACAAACTATCTCCTTTCTACTAGCTATGTTTCATATATTCTTAAATAATTAATATTCAGGATGGAAATGTTGGAGGGTCACATTCATATCTTGATATGCTCAAGGTAAATCATAGATGGTATTTAGACATACAATTTGTGTTTCCATACAAATGGCTTTTAAGTCACTCATCAATGCAAATAGATCTGGAAAATATGTGAAGAAATTATGTTATAAGTGTAAAGAATCACAAAAGTCAGTATCTTTTCACATATAGCCATCAAAATACATAAAAAGTGATATTTACTATGCATAACCTAATATTTTAAGTGTGACCTTAAATAAATAAAGGAGCCACTTTAACATAACTTTTTATTTACCTCTTTTTTGTCTACTGATATGACCTGGAATGAATTAATATTTCTATTATTAAGTTTATTTTTGAAAATGGAAAGAAAAGTATGTAATATATGTTCCATCATATGAGGATTAAATCCATTTGAAGGTACTTTGTATAGTACTAGAGGAGAAAAGTAATTTTCAATAACACACAGCTACAAGCTATGGGACCTACAACAGTGAGCTTGCCTGCAAGATATAATGATAAAATAGTGGCACAAATATTATTGAAGTAACAACCCACTTTTGATTGGATTTGAGGTCCATTCCATAAGATGGAAGCAATATTTGACATTGCTAAATTGGCAAAGAACTTTCTATTAAATAACTCATGGGCCTAAGGAAAATCCTACTATTATTCTGCTAAAGGAACATGCCAATAAAGTGGCTCCTAATATCATACTGCTGTACTCACAGATAAAAGTATAATTCAGTACTCAAAGACAGCCTTCTTATTATAGTAGATGATATTCAGCACAGAGACCAACAACTGGATAATGTGCAGAGAGTGGGAGACTTTGAAGCACTCAGTCCTTAATGGAATGTTTTCATCATACCCAAGGGTCAATGCAGAAGAAGATGAAAGTCTTTTAAGAGTCAAGGTGATAGATGATCCCAAGGAAATAGTGTCATCCTGATACAACAAGACTTATTAATCACACATGTGAACTACCCATAGGTTGTGGACAGGTTCAAACCAGACAACATTGAGCAGGAGAAAAGGACACAAAGCCCTACCCTTAACCAAGAAGTTCTTTGCAATTGATACATGTTGTGGAAAAGGAAGCATATTTTCCACAATAAAGTGCCACTAAGTATATTAAATACACTCTATGATAGGCCAACAGTCAGGATTAGTTGACCAACAGAACACAGATTTCATATTATTTGTGTGTTGTTTATTTCGTTTTATTTTGTTTGCTTTAGCTAAAAAGAGAGGGAGGAAGAAAACCATGAAATTAGTGGGTAGAGAGGCAGGGAAGATCTGGGAAAAGTTGGGGAAGGGACAAATGGAATTAAAATCTATTATGTGAAAAAATACTCTAGAAAGCAAACTCTCATTGAAGTAGCCATACATCAATAAGTCCAACAGAACATAACAAATTGCACTCAGTAAAATTGACATTTTGTACTATTATCATCTCATCTTAAGATTCCTCATTTTAAAACAAATAAATTATTTCTTCATGTTGTTTTAGTATTTCAATTTTAGTTATTTTCCACAATGGACATCTATATAATGTGATACTAATAACCCATTGACTTGTATAACTGTATCAAAAGTATCAAAAGATATGTTAAGTCAGAATTTCTCTTATTCCACTTTTTGTTTTAATATTTGTTCTACATAGATGTCAAGTTTCTAACTTTCAAAGGGTTTAGCTATGGACTGAATTTCTTTGAGGATTTTAACTAAATATATTCAATATGATAATGATTTCATTAATAACTACTAAAAACCAGGAGATCATTATCATGTCATATTTTGAAACGTGAGTGTGAAAGGAATAATCATGATATCTTTGGCATGTGCTTTCATAGAGACTGTGGTTAGAATTACTTGGTTTTGGTGTAGCAGAGCTGTGATTAAGGGAACTCGTTGCTACAAAGTGCCTGAGATTGATTCCCAACATCTATGTCAGGCAGTTAACAACCTGTAAGTACAGCATCAGGGGACCAATGCTCTTTACTGGTCTCCACAGACACTCATATAGATCAGACAAATACAAATAAGTTATGATTCTAAGTTCTTTATGGATATATAAGCAGGCAGAAAACCAAAGATGTGCTTAAAATTAAAATAGTCAATTCTGTTTCACTGAATAAAATACTCTTGTCAACACTTTTAACCATTTTAATATCTCCTACAGTGAGTCATCAGCATCAGTGGACATTACTGTTTGTCTCTGGGTACCAACCTGATCAATCTTACACAAACTGACATGTTAGAACTCTCCTGAATGGAGTCCAGCAGCTACAGGGGAAAGCAGAAGTTTAATTTCTGGCCATACTTGTTTCTCCATTAAATATATTATAATCCGTGTGGCTTGTAAAATCTGAATTTACTTTGATATTCCACTCTAGTTCTGAATAAACACCAGCTCATCAGCATATGTTATGTAACAGCGATAAGCAAAGAAATGTATAAAAAATCATTTTGCACTGTGGGTGGCATTTGCTTCTTTGCTTATACATGAATTGTTTTATGTCTGAGAAGAGTTTTCTTGAAAGAACATGTAATTCAGGGATGCGCAGAAATTCTCTAAAGTGCTACAATGATGTCCCTACTTGGAGTGCTACAGCCCTTCAAAAATTCTAGCAAAACCTGTTTGTATAATTTACATGTTGTTATTTCTAGAAAGCAGGAGACAGATGTTTGCAAGTTTTATATGCTTAAATTAAGCATCAGTTTGTTGGTAACATTTATGATTTTCAAATCATAATTATAAAAAATATAACTACTGACCAAGTGGTTGTCTATTGATATAATGATAACAATTAATCAGATATTAATTGTGGTTTGGGTAATGAGATGAAACTGCTTCCTTGAAAGATTCCTGGTCTTACATATTTTTAATACTTTTGCTGCTCACATTGAAAATTTTAACAGATTTCATTTTTATCAATACATAAAAATGTTAGACAAAAATTAAAGGCAATCGTTAGAGAATCTTCACATCTATTCTAAATTTACTCTAACTTTTTAGACAATCAAATCTTCAGTGACTTTTCTGTGTTGTTGCTTGATACAACAGTAAGTCATACTATGAAATAGGAAGCAAAATTAAATATGACAGAACTGAGGAAATACATCTTTTTACATTATCGCTCATTTCTTATTAGACTGCAGTGTGCCATCATATAGAGTTGTCATCTATTTGTAATTCTAAAAAATTGCAATAATTGGATGGAGAGTTTCTGTACCTCTTTTATCAAGATCATAAATCATAGATCTCACTAGCACATGCCCCCTCACACACAAACTCTGTCTCCTTATAAGAGCATATATTATATACTATATTTTAAATTATGGTTCTTGGCTGTACTGATGTTTAGATGACATAGAATAATTTTGTGATGTTTTGAATACAGGTGTTTCTAGACTATAATGTTTCCAGGGGACTGTCTCAGTATATTGTATCTTATTATGAATTTGTTCTTTTTTTATTTTATTTTTTGTTTTATTTTTGTTTTAATTTTCTATTATTATGTTTCTTTTTAATGTATACATTTATATTATTGCACATGAATAAAATAAACTACATACAGCAGGAAGAACCATGAGACAATCCAGAATTATATATATATATATATATATGTTACATTCATAGCTGTCACAGTTACCGGCGTTATACAATTCATTAAACTATTTAATATTTCAAAGTAACTGTAGTTGTCTTGGTATTTTCCTTAATGTTCTTTTTATTTGGAATTTAGATCTATTTCAATTTTCAGAAGGGCAAGTTTATACCAATTCTACAATACTTTATAAAAACTTATTTGGGTCCCTGAATTTTCTTCTGTTGCTTTACTTTGTAAGTTGTTGGTTTGCACTCTCATACGAATTTCTTCCTTTTTCTTTTTTCTTTTTCTCTTTTGTCCTTATCTTATTCATAAGAAATCTATGTTTTTGATGAAGAGTTTTATTTTTTTATGTTTTACAAAATTGTTACTTTACCCAAATTGTAAAGAGTGATTTTGAGACACTTTCATCATTCCTCATCCTTTAGTTATGTTTAGGGGCCAAGGACCACCCAGTATTGTCATTTTGTTCACTAAACATTGTGTATACAATTTCATTACTAGGAAGGTTTTTAAGTTTTTTTCTTCCTCCACTCTTATTATTTTCAGCTAGATTATGGTTTGTCTCAATATGATTTCCTTATATTGAGCTCAGATTGATATGTTTTTAAAATCACATTTAAAAATGGCTTTCCAATATTTCTAAAAGTGCATTTCTGCCTTCTTTTCATTTTCTGCTCTCCAGTTATACTTGTGATTTTGTTCTTTGTATTGTCACACATGTCACTTGACTTTTATTTGCTTTTCTGGAAGCCTCTTTATAATCCACTTTGCAGGGTGGTAGATATGTGCCCCGGTGCAGCCCGTATACCAGGGAGTTCTGTGTTTGACTGCTCTTCTTTCCTTGACTGGTCATGAATGATGTGCTTTGTTTTTCTGCTGTTATGGTTTTGGATAATGTCTCCTAGAGAAGCCGGACTTTACTTTTAAATTTACTACTTCTCTTATTAGAGTTTCGTGCATACTGATTCATAGTCTCTGAAAATTGTGGGGGGTTTTGTTTTGTTTTATTCTTGCACATTTTATTTTCTGTAGAAATTCTAGCTCAATAATAGTAATTATCAAGAAAACAAGACTCTATCAGTTTAGAATAGTAATTGTTATTAATTATATTCACATTTGATGATGCATAAAACAATTAAATGTTATACATTCTTAGAAAAATATATAATGACTTGAAATTTTACATGTCTTGTTTTTTATTCTATTAAAATTGGGGTGATATCGTAGAACTATTTTCTCTCCTTAGTGTGAAACTTCATATTACATATGTGGAAAATTATAATCACTATTATGATGCTATGTTTACTTTTCTTTTTTATATATTTTTATTTAATTTTAATTTATGTGTGTTGGTGTGTGGGTGTCAGATCTTGGAGTTACAGGCAGTTGTGAGCTGCCATGTGGGTGTTAGGAATTGAACTTGGGTCCTTTGGAAGAGCAGGCAGTGCTCTAAACCACTGAACCATCTCTCTAGCCCCATGATTGATTTCACACCATACACTTAAGATAAAAACGTACAGGAAAAGATAATGCAATATGTTTTGGATTTTGTGTTCATTATTTTAATAACTGTTTTTTTTAAATGGTTTTTAAACATCCTCATTCATAGCTAATGAAATATTTTGTAGTGTGTGGAGTAGGAGATCTTGTGATACATTTTCAGCCTTCTGGCTTTTGAGAATAAGATCCTGCTTTTGTAGCCAGAATGTGAGAGTTGTACAATATACTGAAAATTATTATTAGTGAATGTAATGTAATCAAAAATCTCCATCAACTATTTGTTACAAACTAATCCAACAACAACCATTCCATTACTATGTCTGTACCTGTTAGTGGGTGCACATGCTCACTTGTATAACACAGATTCTTGTTTTGTTTGTTTGTTTGTTTCTTTGTGCGTTTTTGCTTGTTTGTTTGTGGTTTTGTCTTTGTTTTTCTTTTTTGTTTTTTTGTGGTTGTTTTGTTTTGTTTTGGATTTTTTGAGACAGGGTTTATCAGTGTAGCCTTGGCTATCCTGGACTCACTTTGTAGAACAGGATGACCTTGACCTCTCACTCATCCACCTGCCTCTGCTTCCCAAATGCTGGGATTAAAGGAGTATGCCACCACTGCCAGGCTGTAAAACAGATTCTTAACTCATATTTCTTTCTTTTCTGAACTCCTAGCTCTACAATTCCAAACACAAATTTCTATTTTTGTTTGTTTGTTTATTTTTAAGTTTCTTTAAGTACCTTGGTAATTTTTTAAGTGACATTTAAAATAGAGAATGATAATAATCTTTTGATACAATTTTCTTTTTTTACATGATTTATTTTAATTAAATATTTTCAATTTAACCTTAAATTCTGTGACTCCAATACAGATTCTACTAGAGAAGGTATAATTAATCCTCTTTTGATATCTAAACCACTAAAACTACTTCTGTGTCCCCATCTACATAAAAATATTCTAGTGTGGATATGACATATATAATCATTGGATTTTAAACTCTCCTTTATATCTTTTTTTTTTTTTTGCAGGCTCTTAAACCTGATCTACAATGGAAAAATTCCTTTTTTACCTGTTTCTCATTGGCATAGCTGTGCGAGCTCAAATCTGTCCAAAGCGTTGTGTCTGTCAGATTTTGTCTCCCAATCTTGCAACCCTTTGTGCCAAGAAAGGGCTTCTGTTTGTTCCACCAAACATTGACAGAAGAACTGTGGAACTACGGCTGGCAGACAATTTTGTTACAAATATCAAAAGGAAAGATTTTGCCAATATGACCAGCTTGGTGGACCTGACTCTATCCAGGAATACAATAAGTTTTATTACACCCCATGCGTTTGCTGATCTACGAAATTTGAGAGCCTTGCATTTGAATAGCAACAGATTGACTAAAATTACAAATGATATGTTCAGTGGGCTTTCCAACCTTCATCATTTGATACTGAACAACAATCAGCTGACTTTAATTTCTTCCACAGCATTCGACGATGTTTTTGCCCTTGAGGAGCTGGACCTGTCCTATAATAATCTAGAAACGATTCCCTGGGATGCTGTAGAGAAGATGGTGAGCTTGCACACCCTTAGTTTGGATCACAACATGATTGACAACATTCCTAAGGGAACTTTCTCCCACTTGCACAAGATGACTCGGCTAGATGTGACATCAAACAAGTTGCAAAAGCTGCCTCCTGACCCTCTCTTTCAGCGAGCGCAGGTGCTGGCCACCTCAGGAATCATAAGCCCATCGACGTTTGCGCTTAGTTTTGGTGGGAACCCTTTGCATTGCAATTGTGAGTTACTGTGGCTGAGAAGACTGTCGAGGGAAGACGACCTTGAGACATGTGCCTCTCCTGCACTTTTAACTGGTCGTTATTTCTGGTCAATTCCTGAAGAAGAGTTTTTGTGTGAGCCTCCACTCATCACTCGTCACACACATGAGATGAGAGTTTTGGAGGGTCAAAGGGCAACACTGAGGTGCAAAGCTAGAGGAGACCCTGAACCTGCAATTCACTGGATTTCTCCTGAAGGGAAGCTGATTTCAAATGCAACAAGGTCCCTGGTGTATGATAATGGAACACTTGACATCCTTATAACAACTGTAAAAGATACAGGAGCTTTTACCTGTATTGCTTCCAATCCTGCGGGGGAAGCAACACAAACTGTGGACCTTCACATAATTAAACTCCCCCACCTACTAAACAGCACCAATCATATCCATGAGCCTGACCCTGGGTCTTCAGATATCTCTACTTCCACAAAGTCAGGTTCAAATGCTAGCAGTAGCAACGGTGATACTAAAATGAGTCAAGAAAAAATTGTGGTGGCAGAAGCAACCTCGTCAACAGCACTACTTAAATTTAATTTTCAAAGAAATATTCCTGGAATCCGTATGTTTCAAATTCAGTACAATGGTACTTATGATGACACCCTTGTTTACAGGTAAGAAAAATTCAGTCATCTTGGGTCTTTGCTGACCATTATAGTGCAGGGTTTATAAAGCGTTATTACTTTGTATTATTCCCAAATTGACACAGCTACTCTGTGCTGGAATAGTAGCAATCCAACTTTATAGTACATAAAGTGCCATGTTGAATGGTGAATATATATGGAAGAATAGTTTGAATGGAATTCTTCTCTAACAGTATATGTTTATATTTAATACTATGCTTAATTTTTTTTAACCTCATATGGGACATGTGACTGTCAGACAACAAGACAGATTTAATTTAAATTTTCAAAAACATACCAGAATTTACACATCCACATGAGTGTTTTTCCTTCAAGGAAGTCACCTTGGGAGGCTATCCCATTACCCCAGTGATGCTGCCATTGTTCAAAGCAGTTTTGGAATTATCTTTAGAACCTTCGGCATACTGTTTTGAATATCCTCAATGGTGTCAAATCTTCGTCTTTTGAGGGTGAGTTTCAATTTTGGAAACAAGCCTTTTGGAGTCAAGTCTTGTGAATAAGGTGGGTGCTCAAGATGCTTATTGCCATTATTGGGCAAGAGGTATGATATAACTATCAAGTAATGAGACTGATTCTTTGAATGATTGACTTATGTGCGTGTGTGCTGTCTTATGTGCTCGGGTTCTTAAGACACTTCCAAAGAAGATGTACATCATATTTTGAGCAGTGAAAGTATCACTGGCGTTAAGTATTAACCACAGGGACAGGACAATGAAGGAGAACTTGCACCTGCTAGTGAATTTCTGGTATGTTTTTCTAAAGTTCAGCCTCATTGATTTGTAGTCACCTCCTGTCCAATTTTCACTTGGAAATTCACATTTTTATTCCATATAATTTTACTCATGAGAGATTATTATTGCCCCTCGGAAATGATGCAAAGTCACAGTTTTGAAAAACTAAGATTTAGGTCAGTTTAGTTCCCGTATACAGAAGTTAAATTCTTGAAAATAATTTGCTTTTCATTCATGTATGGAAATGTGATTAATTTCTAAAAGTAAGTGTAGACTAGTGGGAAAATTTTTTTTTAAGTATCTTAGGTAGCTATGCAATCAATTCTGGACCAGGTTCTACCTGACTGAGTTTTAATTTCCTCATCTTTAGAAAGAACGATTAGGCTAAGTGGTTTTTAATATCCCTCTCATCGGTAAATGGATGTGGTAGCACACTATAACATAAAAGTATTAACAAAATGTAGTTTACTCCTGTCTCACAGGCTCTCCACACAGTCCACAGATGATATTCAACTGGTGATCATGGAGAGATGCCAACCTCACCACACTTTTCTGTAACTGTCATAATAAAATTTAACTCTGTGATAAGCCACATTTTACTTTCACAAATCCCACAGTCGTATGTATGTTCTGAGAAATAAATTATGTGTGGTTCTGAGAACCTTGTTGAATTTCTGAGCAGGTTGTTGTTGTCTGTAAAACATTGGTATCTACTCCATTGTGTCTTACAAAGATTAAGTAAGTACTTACTGATATATAACATTTACAATACACTCACTGAATGGCACCAGTAATTTAGGTTATTAATACATGCTTTTGAAGTTTTCTAGTCCATTCAGAACACACTGTGTAGTTCGTATCCCAGTTTAGTTTTATCATGGTTTGACATTTCTATAACTCATTTTCAGGAGAAATTACAGTTTCAACCCTTAGTTCTAAGTTAACTTTACTTTAAATTGTATTTGGTTACTTTTTAGAAAGTAGAGTTATTAATAAATAGTAATACAGAAATATATTAATGGCAGAATGTATTGAGAGATTTCTCTAAAAGTAAAAATATATATATATGTGTGTTTTGATGGAGATTCTCACCTGGATATGGTGGTTCGATGAATTCATACTCTTACCAAAAGCTGTGCTTCCTCATGTGTCCAGGTCATTACATGCGGGCACATCACACTCATTAAAAAATACTGGGAACATAAGAAATCAGGATGTCTGTAAATAAAATCTGTTCATCCTTGTAACAAGAGAAGTTATTAAAGATAGCCTTAGCGGGTGCCATTCCATTGCAGCCTATTACTGATTTGGAAAGCAAAGGCTCTGAATTACAGTTCCATTTTGGTTGCTAATGTAATTGTCAGTGTTTTCTCTTTCTTCAAATTGCCTTTCAGCCATAAAGGTGTTGTAAGTGCTAAATGGATTTGTTTAGTAGTCAAATAATGCCACAGTCACACCTTTCACAAGCAATTTGTCACAAATGATTTTTAGCAACGACTTTTATTAGGAGTTCTGCTTTGCCAAACAGTGTAATTAGTAAGCTTGCCAAAGCATGGTGCAGGCCCCATTAATATAACTCAGACTGTGACAATGAGTTTTCAGCTATTTTAACTTGGTAGATATAAGATCAGATCATATCTCCATATTTCATATCAGTCATAAATGTGCTTATCTAGTGATTATTGAGGGAGAGAGAACTAAAACCATAATGACTTTGTGTATATGTGTTTTGTTTTGTTTTTAATATTAACACATATTCTATTGTCCCTCAGAATGATACCTCCTACGAGCAAAACATTTCTGGTCAATAATCTGGCTTCTGGAACTATGTATGACTTGTGTGTCTTGGCCATATATGACGATGGCATCACTTCCCTCACTGCCACAAGAGTCGTTGGTTGCATCCAGTTTACTACAGAACAGGATTATGTCCGTTGCCACTTTATGCAGTCCCAGTTTTTGGGCGGTACCATGATTATTATCATTGGTGGAATCATTGTTGCATCTGTGTTGGTTTTCATCATCATACTGATGATCCGATATAAGGTTTGTAACAGTAATGGGCAACACAAGGTCACCAAGGTTAGCAACGTTTATTCTCAAACTAACGGGGCTCAGATGCAAGGCTGCAGTGCCACGCTGCCTCAGTCCATGTCCAAACAAGCCATGGGCCATGAAGAAAATGCCCAGTGCTGCAAAGTTGCCAGTGACAATGTAATTCAGTCTTCAGAAACATGTTCGAGTCAGGACTCTTCTACCACTACCTCTGCTTTGCCTCCTACCTGGACTTCAAGTGCATCTGTGTCTCAAAAGCAGAAACGAAAGACTGGCACAAAGCCGAGTGCTGAGCCACAGAGTGAAGTTGTCACAAATGCTGAGTCTCAAAACACTAACAGGAACAACTCAACTGCCTTGCAGTTAGCTAGCTGCCCTCCTGATTCTGTCACAGAGGGACCCACTTCTCAAAGAGCACATACCAAGCCAAGTAAGTTTCTCACTGTGCCTGCTGGGAGAGCTAGAGCCAGGCATGGGTCCTCCCATAAAGGAGGATTAAAGGAATATTATTCCTACGGTAATTCACCGAAATCTTGTGAGCTATCTCCTAAACGAAGCATGTCTGTGAATGGAATTTGAACTCAGCCCTGCATTTCTGATATTTGCAATGGAAAACTAACTGTTTTAAGTGCGGAGTGCACATAAGGAAGTGTTGTTTAATCTATTAATTCTCTTTGAAATAATCACAGGGGAAATTCACAGAGGAAATTGAAATTTGAAATTCTTGTCTTGTCTTTGATTCTTGAACTTGAGGTTATTTATAAACCATCCAAGGAAGATATAGCACCCTCATGTATATGCATGAGGGTATCATAAATAATACAGCAAATGTGGGGGCTGCAAGAGACAGCAGCAGTGCCTTCTCCTAACCTAAGGCTAATATTCAGGTCCTGTGAGAGCTTATCATAAAAATGAAAAGGAAAAAAAAAAGTGATCACAGGGCCAAGGCATATCTCAGCCTATGAAAGCGCAAAGCTTGTCATGCCTGATCATTTAGTAAATGGGAACCAATGGTGGAAAGAGAGTTTGAACATTCACAAATTGTCCTCTGATAACCATGCTAGTGCCACCCACATCCTCAGCCACACAAAATAAACAGAATTTGTTTTATGAAAAATCCCATCATAGGTAATGTCTCACACAAAAATTAGATTTCTTTGTAATTTAAAGAGAAGTCTGTATAGAAAAAGCTGATACGTTTTCAGTGAAGGCACTGTATTGTTTCCAGTGGCAATCAACTGCTTGATATTTACATTTATTATTCAAATTAAACATTCCCAGGAATGCCCAAGTAAGTGACTTTCTCAACAAAAGTCTTGGTTCTGGTGCTAAAATTGTTCAATGCTACTTCTCTTTAAAACACATTTTTTTTGTGTGGAAAATAAAATAAAATGAAATTCATTTTACATTTTATCATGTATGCTAATCCATAGATATAAAGGTGATCATATTTATTCCATGCACAACTTTTGAATCAATGTGTTTTATATTTTTAATATAATTCAAAGAATTAGACAAAAATGTAAACTTGCTTTTACAAATAGGTGTTTGTTTTTATCATCACAAGAAATAAAAAATTCTAAAGAAAGACACATCACTTTAACAAATGGTAGAAAAGCATTGCTACTTAACCAGAGTGACTTTTTTCTCTTATTTGTTATAATTCTGCTACTGAATGTTTGTATTTAAAGTAAGTACATTTTTAAACAACAGTGTGTTATATGTAATCATAAATAATTCAATATAGTGGGCACATGTTACTTTAAAGAACAATATATAATTATTTGTATGTTTACTTGATCAAACATTTTTGGAGTTTCCCTGAAGTCATGATTCATATATAAATATTTCTATGGAGTTGTCAATAAATTATATGTGTCTATTTGGCATAGACACAAGCTGACCTCAAAACCACTCTATAGTTAAGAACACCTTGAAGGTTCTTGCATACTCTTGGCTCCACTGCCCAGGTGGTAGGATTACAGACGTGCACTCCCACATCTGCCTCAAAATGATAATATAGTAACTCATATCACTCAAACACTGCTTAAACTTCAGACTCTCAAATCATTATCTTCCTTTTTGCTCATTGAATTAATTTTAATTGAATATAAAAATTAATTAATTCAATTTTAAATTTTTAATTAAATTTAATTTTGTAGAGGTACATCTTATCATATATGCTTCCTATTGACACTATTTTTTTTTTTAATTTATTTTTTTATTAATTTATTCTTGTTACATCTCAATGTTTATCCCATCCCTTGTATCCTCCCATTCCCCCCCCCCCCCATTTTCCCATTATTCCCCTCCCCTATGACTGTTCCTGAGGGGGATTACCTCCCCCTATATATTCTCATAGGGTATCAAGTCTCTTCTTGGCTACTTGCTGTCCTTCCTCTGAGTGCCACCTGGTCTCCCCCTCCAGGGGACATGGTCAAATGTGAGGCACCAGAGTATGTGAGAAAGTCGTATCACATTTCCAAAGTGGCTGTACTAGTTTGCATTCCCACCCTATTGACACTATTAAATGAGAAATCAGACTGAAACAATTGGAGTTGGGTTTAGTGCCAGTTTTTATAACTTTTTTTTTTATAGGTTGCCCAGAAGGCTTACTTATGCTCTCTAAGTCCCATCTCCTCCTTGCTTTCTTTTGGAGAATTTCCTTTTTGCTAAGCAAAGCCTGAACTTTCTGATTGCTCCTGTAGATAGCTATTGGTGACACATAGGTCACTTACATGGTCTTAGTTCATGAAAGCAAAGCACTTCTCAAGGTAGACTGATTTTCAGCACTGTTACAGTAGTAAAGTCTAACTCCAACTGTGTATTTTGAATCCACACCGACCACACAATTTCTAAGGCTGCAGTGAATGAGAACAGCAAGTTAATCATTCCATTCTGTGATTTGCCAGCATCATAATAAACGTTTTGAAAGGGCAAAAGTTTTCCAGTCTTCACAAAGAAATGCGAAGGAGAACAAGAAGCGCTTGAGATCAGAGTAGGAATCCCTTCATGCCTAACGAGAAACACCAACTTTACAATTGCTTTGTTTTTAGAAATGATGAACCTGTTTACCTTCCTCTGAAATCTTGGGGATGTTACTTTTCATAGGCATTTAAAAATATGTGATATAGAACCATTTAAAATATAACTGAAGTCTTTAAAATAATTTTTTTTTAGTATTTTCATGAGATTTTTTTCAGAGTACATTTACCAAAATCTTGGACATTTTTCTTTTAAACATAAAGATCTAAGTCAGTGTTTTAGTCTTTGGAAAAGTTTATATTTTGAGACATAGCCTATCAAGAAAGTCATCTGATATTCATGTGTATTTAGAGGATGGCAGTTTTGCTTTTGGAGATAATTAATATTATTTATTATAATGTTTGATACACAATATATGTTTAGTTTATTCAATGAATAATGTATAGATAGATACATGAGTAGCTGTAGAAATAGAAGTATTACTGTTACCATTAATAATGATTTTGACTGATTAGCATCATGATGATTCTGGTCCAGAAATTATGTTACAACAAAAGTCATAGATGCTGTCCTCTTCTTGTTTTTCTTTTTTCCGTGTACTACATTCTTTATCTAAACTGCCATATATTTGTGGTCTGAACATACCATTTCCTTTTTATTGTTTCTGACTATAGGCAGAACGCATACATTATTTTTACTTCCTTTTTCTTAATTATTTAAATTTCCTTTTAGCCATATAAAATTATCACTTAGTTACTTGCAAAAACAAATATGTGCTCTCTTAAATATTAGCATATTTTAGAGTCGTTTACTCTGAATGTTTAGATAAAACATTATGTATCCCTCTCTAAAATGTTTTTGGTTCATTTTGAGTAATTGTCCTTTGAGTTAGAAACACCAAAGGACAATTCAAGTGCTGTCATAATGGGGAAATCCAGCCTTCAAAGTTTCCTGAGCATTCTGGGAAATAGCCCTTTGCTTCGATAACTGTTATAATTGGAACCTCTAACTTGATATAAATCTGTTATATAAAAGTTTAAATTAGGTATGGGAATCAAGAAACATGACCTTCTCCAGTTTGTTTCCTATAGAAATTCCTCCAAAATTAAAGGAGTAACGAGAGGTCTCACTAGCAATTGCACTAAATCAATTGATTTCACCTACTTCTAAGATATTTTTGACAAAGTTTTAGAGGATAATCTAGTGACACAAATTATATTCAGTAAAATATTTCAATTTTCTCTGAAATAATTCAATTTCAAAATATTCAAACTATTTTGTGAAATATTTTCTCTTCAGTGTTCATCTCACAAAAGTGCTTGCTGTCAATATAATTTCATTCATTTTATCTTCTTTAATTACAGAAATGTTACTTTAACTTAGAAATTAAATCAAATAATAAGGAAATTATTTTCAATTAATTGTCACCTGTTTCCTAAATTTTAGTATTCTCTCTTTCCTTGTGTTTAGTTATAAACTTAAGAAAACTTTCTCTAAAATGCAAATTCTGAAGACATAATAAGCATTGTAGGTGTCCTTTAAATGTACTTTTATCTAAGAAGGCAGCAAACAAAATTTGTTGTTTTCTTGTCATTGATTATTTACAACTGCAGTTTAAAAGGCTAAGTGAAGCACGGTCATGCCAACCAGGCAGAGTGACAACCATCCTTCTTTTCCTCAGACTGGGTTTTGTCATGAGAGCAGCCTTAGCATTGCATGCTCCTGTGTGAGCCAGGAAAATATTTGGGGTAAAGATTTCCGTAGAGCTCTGTGGGTTGGATACAAAAGATCCATGTTTTTCTTCTTAGTTGTTAATAGTAATAATAAAACATAATAAAATAATAACACAATTACATCCTTTAGAATACAAATGGCAAATGACATTGAATGTATTTTGTGGGTATGAAGTATGTCATTGAGTGCCTGGAGAGACAGCTTAGTTATTAACTGCACTTCCTGTTCAGAGAGCCTGGGCTCTGTTTCTAGTACTTACATGGTGGGTTACAACTCTCAACAACTCCAGGTATAGAGGAGCCAATGTTCCTTCTCACTTCTTCGGGTCCTACATGCATACGGTGCCCATCCTTCCACTTGTGGGCACACATTTGCACATAAAAAGAATAATTAAATCAAATTTTAAAGAAAAATGCAGTGTCACCCAAATTTATTAAGGAAAGAGAAAACTCATCAAATTCAACAAGATTTTTATAACATGTTCAAAAACTGGCCCTCAAAATACTCAGTTGTAGAGACAAAACCTAAAAATTTGACAAGGAAGCTCCCTCAGCCATGATGTTATAAGCACTGTGAGTTTTGTATTTCATTTCATTGTTTTGTGGAGGAAATACTTGCTTTTATCAGAACAAAATTCTGCACAAAATAAAAAAAAAAGTCATTAATATGTTTCTGTGATTGAGGTATCTTAGTTTCATCACAAGTGAGACACAAAGTAGAGTTATAATTAGAAGTGTATTAAAGTATTAAATTATCACATGGTGTTAATATAAATGCATTTGCAACTTTATTAAAATTTACAACTTTTCATTGTAACAAAGGAAATGGTGAGTAATTGTTCTGGCTATGTTCAGCTGTTTCAAAGTCAATACTAAATAACTAAAGTAAATTTTGAATGCATATGAATATTATGTATTTGTACTACCTACTTATGGATAGATATATTTCTGCACATACAGTAAATTTTAGGAGAAATCAGAGAAAATTATATTTTATGGAATGCAAATTATTAACTTTCCAATTACTTAAATATAAGCCAATTTTAAAGGACTAGCAGAGAAATGTTACCAAACTATATCTAACATTTTTAAGATAACAATCAAAATATACACTTTCTAATACACATTTGTCATTTGAGTTTTCTAATTATGTCCAATTTTCATCCTGATTTCATTTTTCTTACCAAAATGGTGATCATTATGGTTATAAATGCCAAAAACTATATATATATATATACATATATATATGAAATTTCTAATATATTCTAGAGAAAACCATCAACCTGTTGTTTTATTATTTTAATGTACTTGGTTTGGGGTATGATTACATACCTTTTATCATTGAAGACATACATTAAGCAGTTGATGCAATTCTGCGCTCTATAATTACAAGTAAAGGAATATTTGAAAAAATTAAAATTATGAAATATATTTTGACTCTACAATATACAAATTTCCTATTTTTCTCTCTGTAATACTTATGAAAATGCTAACCTACAGGGTGTATTGTAAATTCAAATAAATATTTATGATCAATGAATTTATATAAAATTAAATAATATTTCATCTTTTTCTAGCATATGTTATAAAATCTGACAACCATCCTTATAGATACTTAACAAGGTCTATTTCCAAATAATTTATAGTATTTTTCTTGAACACACTCTTCAAAGAAATGGAAGATGTGTAAACAAGGTTTTGCCATGATATTGAACATTTATAGGCAAATAGATGGATATTCATGTAGTATCTTATTTGTACTCTTTCATTTAGAAATGGATAACATAAGAGTAGCTGAGTACTAAATGTTAATTTAATGGCTAATACAGTTTTTATAAAGGTGTGGTAAGTATGGATGAATTCTGTTTCCTGCTTGGAGCTCTGAGGTTTTTATGTTTTTCATAGGCACCTCACCAAATAAAATGCCAATTAGGAGATGAATTTAAAAAAAGAAACCTGACTGTCTCATTGAATTCCATTGATGCTGCATTAGAAGGCATAGGTTTACATTCCACAGATACATATTTATAATTTAAATTTTTATAGTATTGAATATATGATATAGCTACAGAAAACTATGAAATAGAAAAGCCAATTATTATAATGCAAGTGATGGTTCAGCCCCGCAAAAATAAAGTGAATAGGGTATTAGGACGGATATTAAGGAACAAAACAAGTAAAGAACTGATCATGACATTGAAAATCTCATTCCCAGATGCTTTGCCGACTAATGTTGACCAGAGTGTCCAGGAAACACAGGTGAGAAACTTATTAATAGTTATTTACATCAAAACCAAAGATTTGCTATTATATACATGAAGTTTCTAATTACTGACATGCTAATGCACTGCTTTGAGATTGTCCACTAAATGGAGGCTTAGCAGTACAAACTGTGCTTCGTGTGGGTTGAAAGAATTTTCTTTCTTTTTTTTTTTTTTTTTTAATTTTTTTTAATTTTTTTTTATTAATTTATTCTTGTTACATCTCAATGTTTATCCCATCCCTTGTATCCTCCCATTCCTCCCCCCGCCCCATTTTCCCATTATTCCCCTCCCCTATGACTGTTCCTGAGGGGGATTACCTCCCCCTATATATTCTCATAGGGTATCAAGTCTCTTCTTGGCTACTTGCTGTCCTTCCTCTGAGTGCCACCAGGTCTCCCCCTCCAGGGGACATGGTCAAATGTGAGGCACCAGAGTACGTGAGAAAGTCGTATCACACTCTCCACTCAACTGTGGAGAATATTCTGACCATTGGCTAGATCTGGGAAGGGGTTTAAAGTTTACCTCCTGTATTGTCCTTGGCTGGTGCCTTAGTTTGAGCGGGACCCCTGGGCCCAAATCTGCCTATCATATTGTTCTACTTGTAGATTTCTAGGACCCTCTGGATCCTTTTATTTTGCTGTTCTCCCATGTGTCTCTCATTTTCAAACCGTGCCTAGATCTATTCTTGATGACCATAAACGTTATTAGGATAAACGGTAGCTCTAATCCTGTTGTTAGCGTGACTCTGGATCAATTCATGCACTCCTCCCTGCCTTAAATCATTTTTAAAACTACTCTGTACGCATAGATATCTTTGTATAAATACAATGATCCGTGCCTGACACCCATCTTTGTACGGGCATATTCAGGCAGCCACGCTTCTCATCCCTGCTCTACTTTGGGGT
The DNA here is from genome assembly GCF_903995435.1 of Acomys russatus. Lineage (NCBI taxonomy): Eukaryota > Metazoa > Chordata > Mammalia > Rodentia > Muridae > Acomys > Acomys russatus. The sequence continues at coordinate 72,642,806 of NC_067137.1, forward strand.
GCAGTGATTCACTTTGTCTTGTTGAAAAAGCTGAAGTTTTACACTGGTGTGTGAAAAGGTGAGGTCATTTTACAGTGAAGCTGAATATGCCTTATTTGAGGCATTGTTTTTGTCAGCCACCAATTGCTCTTCTTGAGAGCTTTTCTTTGTGTGTGTGTGTGTGTGTGTGTGTGTGTGTGTGTGTGTGTGTGTGTGTATTTAATTTTTAAATGAGAATGTGATTGCTGAATTTTAATTTATGAGTAAATGTGTTGCCAGAATGGAGGAGCACTGGAGCAATCTGCTCAAACAGCTGGAAGTGTCAGCCATTTGCTTGAGGTTTCAAACAGAAGGAAAATTCTTTTTAAAAACAAAAAACAAAAAACAAAACAACAACAACAACAACAAAAACCCTGCATGCTTTCAATGTAAAAGATATCTTTTGTCCCTTCTAACATTATATACATTAAAAATATTAATTTTATCCGTGTATCATTGTTTTCCCTAAAACATTCCACCCCTAAATGAGAGCATGCATTTTCATGTAACATTTCTTCCCTTAGTCCATTCTTGAGTGTCTCAGTGAACAGATGGCTCAGGAGAAACGAAGAACTTCAAGTCCCGGTGCCATAACCAGAACTGGCCTACAGAGGGCGGCTTTGCTCTCCACATCATTTCTCTCAGTTTACCTTGCCCTGCTCTCCACTCCTCCCTTTTCTCTCTTTCATTTCCTGAGTCCTAGTCCTCCAGCCTCCTCTTTTCCTCAGTCTCCTCTCTTTTCTTCTCTATTCTCCCCTCTCTCTATATTTATCTTCCCGTCTTTCTCTCACTTTTTACAGTGCACTGATTGTTGGAATTTAGGCAACCGGCTGACCTGAACATTGAGGTATAGCTTAAGTAACAGACTAGGTGCAGATGATTGCTGTATCAGAAGCATTTCTACGTCACAACAGCACAATGTGGTGCTGCAGACAGAAGCAGAAGAGTGGATACTCAAAACGTATTCAAATTGCCAACTATGAATTCCCCAGCGCATTACCCACCACCATGACTGTCTCGTTTCATTATTAGAAATGGAATTAGAAGTTAGCTTTTGCCCTTATTTTGGATGCGCACGTGTGTGTGTGTGTGTGTGTGTGTGTGTGTGTGTGTGTGTGTGTGTGTGTGTGTGTAGCTACAGAAAGTAAAATTATGCCAGTGTGATAAATTCATAAAAATACTAACAATGACTTTCATGACATTGACTTTACTGCTCTTAATAGATAATTTGAACATGTAATTAAAGCAAAATACAAATATATGTAAGCCATTTTCTACCACCAACACCAATTACAGCAAACCATAATATCATGAAGTTCTGTCTTTCAACAGAAAATTTCTGTTTTAGGGTATGTTTGGCAGTTGAGTGAAGGGGAAAAAGGATGGACTATGTCAGTCTTTAAAATTCCTGATGATGAATTTTAAAACATTTTAAGATATAAAAACTAATACTTTAATGTCATAGAAATACTTCATTTGCAGTTTTTCTGTTCTTTCTTTTCTATAATCATTGCCAAGAAATTTACATGCAAAAAGTAAAATGTTTATCAAATCAGTGTCAAAATCACATTCGCTCACTCACTATCCAGCTCTCATTCTGCTTATATATAAGATTTTAAGTTCCTGTATGACCTTCTTGTATGTATCTTGGAACACATGTTATTTTGGCTATTTCAGGTCTATCATTTCCACAGTGGTCAGCAGAAGCAAAGGTGATGCTCTTCTGAGCAGGCTGGGACCCTCACCCTTTCTCACATGCCCCCTTTCAGTGCTCTGTTGTTTGCATATAAAGGGCCCCAGCACAGAGAGTAGTCTTTGAGCATAAATCCACAGCTAGCTGCAGGCCCAGGACTTCAACACTGAAGCATCTCCCAAGGGGATTTTTTTTTATCACCATTAGAGTGTTTTAAACAGAATTGTATTCTACAAAATGTCTTATTCTGGTTTTTGTTTCTTCATTCGTTCATTTTTATGGATTCCTGAATAAACATGGAAGTTCAGGGGGCCTAAAATATTTAAATGAATTACATAAAATTATTGTGTAATAAGATTATAAGGATATATTTACACAACAATGACTCAAGAGAAAGGAAGAGTGGAGTCATTCATAAGTTTTGTGATGATAAGTGGAGTAATTGGGATAATTGACAAAGAATTGTATCCTTAAAAGTAGCCCAATAAGAGAAAGGATGCCCGTGTTAACATGTAAAAAAGGAGCAGTGTATACAGAAGTGAGTGGACTTGTGTACTTCGATACTAAAGTGCTGTGAGTGACAGTTTGAAGAATGACTTATCTACTGAAAACAGAAAAATGTGTAAGATTTATCTGTGTTTGTGTCTGCATGTGCTCAGAGCAGATATAGCATGGTTTATACTAGCTTATGGCAGTCTTAAAATAAGTGCTTAGTTTCTACTTAAATTTGACTAATTAGTGAAAAAGAACAGTGTTCTTCGTCATCATTAAGGGTACAACTAAATCTCACTAAATTTTCATGACACAAATCTTTCTGCAGAATGTAAAGCACAGCGATCATGTAAGTTTTAGAAATACTGAAGAAATGTGATTGAAGATGCCTATTTTAAAAAAACAGCAGAGGCATATATTATTTAATTTTTCCTGCAGGGTTTTGGGGAAATTCAATAAAAGAGAGTTCTTGCCTACAAGTTAGGTTTGAATCAAAAAAATATGGAGGCTTTATGCACTTAGATCTGTTTTTAAAATGATTATTTTTACATATTCGCTAACTTTCAAATAATCCCATACTATCTTCAATATTGATATGGGTGTCTCTATTATACCCTGTACATTGTGTCAGTATTCTTTGGCCTGGGTTTCAAAGCTCAGAAGTTTTAGAATTTCTGCATAATATTCTTACTGGTTTGTGTGTTTTCTTCCTCTTTTCCTTTCTTTTACGGCAGAGGCTGGAGTCCATATGAAGAGCACCGCTTTCCTCTCTCCTGAGAACAGTTGCCCTTGATATTTTTACTGGATAAAATTTGAAAATGTATCAGTTCACAATGGCGGATTGTTAAACTAGAAGGAATTGCGCTTGGGAGCCAAAGTGATGACGTCTCTGATGCAGTGAAACTGGCTCCCTTACACCATGGTTCATCCCCTTTTAAAACCAAATTTTTTTCTTCTGATCTACAAATATTTTTTTTAAGAAAGGAAAGAGAACGAAGCCTTCCTTGGCATCAAGTTCTGTATCGATCCATCCTACATTGTCATCCATGATTTAACAGACTGTAGAATCTTGAATAATCTATATCACTTTAACAAATAAATGTTTTACTATGACACAGCTTGCACATTGCCTTATTTGGGGGGAATATCTTTTGCTTCAAGCCTGAATGGTGTTATGATTTTTATAAGAAATAATATGTTTTAATAATAAATTTCTTTTATATCTAAGAGGTAGAAACTGTAAAGAATTCCAAGTTGGTCAGTAGTAATAGAACAACTTTGTCTCTAGGGTGTACCTATGTCTAAAGGAGCACCACTATTTCAACTCACTAATAGCAGCTGCATTCTTCGTGTAAGATACAAAATGGGCAGGACTTTCTCTCTCCTAAGGGACCATCAAAAACTGAGAAGAATGAGGAGGTTACTAATAATGTACATTGGTTTGGTATCCTAACGAGCAAAAATGGTAAAATTTAGTCACTTTTTCAGGCCTATATTCCTTGGTCAAGCTCTTTTCTCCAACATTTCAAAATTTCAGAGTACACATGTACATTAACACCAGAATACGTAGAGATGTGATATGCTTATGCTTACAAATGTGAATAAAGCCACATGAGAAGGTATCCAACCTTAACCTTTTACAGTATATCTTGGGCTGAAGCATCAAAAGCAGTTTCTGTTCTTCTTCTTATTCTAACCTCTCATAATTATTTGAGCAATATTTGAAAATGGATATGAACTGCCTTAGTCTGGTATGAGACATAAGGATAGTGAACTGAAGAGGTATTTCTTATCACTATTTAACTCATTTTTTTTTTTAACAAATGTAGATTATATTTGTTTTCCTGGACCAACCCAGTAGGTGCACTGAAAACAGGGGCCTGCTACACTAAATAACAACACGCATTTCGAGGACATGACAAATATGTGGTTGAAATGGAAAATGCTTGAGTTGAGCTTTGGTGATGATTTCTGATGTTGGAATTTTGCTTAATTATGTTTGGTGACAAATTTAATTCCTTGGGAAAGTGTGTGTGTGTGTGTGTGTGTGTGTGTGTGTGTGTGTGTGTGTGTGTGTGTGTACACAAATGATTATGATGAAGAAATATATACTAAACAGCAAACACTGGCACAGAAGACTTCTAGCATGTTTTTTTTTCTTCGCCTTCAAAGTGCTAACATCAGGGACCGTGCTATTACACGGTCTAGAGCCCAAAGCAGTATAGTATATCAAGGCCTGTGTTGGAGACAGTTTCATTTGTGCCCTTACTCCATGGGCTCTGGTTCTTGATTTCCTTGGTGGTAATATGTAACTAGTGTTTGCAGCCTGGCCTGTCCCCTAGTTCTCATTTGCGTTTTTTTTTTGTTTTGTTTTGTTTTGGTTTTTTTTGGTTGTTGTTGTTCTGTTTTTGTTTTTGTTTTTAAAAGAAAAACACGATAACATTGTTTTCTATAGAGTATAGTTTTAATGTGTTAGAATAAAAATTATTTTGATTTCTTACTCTTAATCTCCAAAAATAAAAAATCTTGGACTTATATTTGTATTCAGTAATCATAATGTTTACATAAAACAATAATTATTAAGAAGAATCTCAGTATATGGGTCTTGAGGTATGCAATAAAGTTTTATACAATGATATACATGAATATATTTTTAAATTTTAATATGCTTTACATATTTACTTTGTTCATATGTACATGTGCATGTAGTGTGGATATGTGTATACCATTGCATGCCTGTGGAATTGAGGGGACAACTTGTATGAGTAGGTTTTCTCCTTCTATCATATATACCATGGAGTTTGAATTTATATAATCAGAATTGGTGGCAGACACCTTCCACCCTATCTCCCCAGATCCAAACTATCCTATATTAAGGATATACAAGAGAACATAAACATAGAACTAAGTGCAATTCATAGTCATCCACAAAGTTCGATATGAACATAACAAAACAATTTGTAGATAAGTGGGGACAATAAATTCACTCCATTATGTTATAATTCAAGTAAATAAATAATCTAAGTGGAAACAAATGTTAGCTATAAAAATTAAGTACAGACAGAGATCATTTCTATTTTTTTGTTTCTAGGTTATTTCCCAATTATTTGTGTAATAAACTGTCCCAGGTGTGGATGCTGACAGAAACTCTTAGGTAGCATCTTATACAAACTTTATAAAACATAGCAAGCACATGAATTGGAGTTATGACAAGGAGTGTTATCCCTGCTCAACATCAGAGTTTATGAATTGCATGGCAAAGTTAAAACTATTGTTCAAACTATAAATGTATAATTTTTGTAATCATAATCTGAAGAACTGAAAAGACTAATAAAGTATAATGTTGGTCAAAAAGAATAACATAAATCAGGTTCAAGTAATTTTAATTATTACTTTTAGTTTTGTAAATGGTAGTCATATTTTACAGTAATTTTGATTTTCAATTTCTTGTAAAAATATTCACTATTTATGTAGAATGTTTTGAAACCTGGTGATTTTTCAGAATATATTTGGATACTCAGATTATTTTATTTTTGTTTTTCACTTATCTTTCAGTTCATCCAACAACATATTTATCATTTTTATTTCAAAATCATATTTGTATTAGGAATGTTAGATATACTAATGAAATATCATATTCAAAATACATTGACTATATTAGTGACAAAAATCTATTAAGTTCAATTAGAGTCAATGGTCTCCAACATAGGAGAGCTAGTATGACTGTGGGGAAGTGTTTTACTCTGCATTTGAAGAACGTTCTTGTTGTAGAACACATATTTACACTAAACGTGACATTTTGGCCAATTCAATATATGTCAGCTGTGTTAACCACATTCACGCATACGGTTGTTTACAACCGTATATGTTATTCTATTCATGTAGCAATGATGCTAATTTCTCCTTCCCTAGTTCCTCATGACCTCATCAAACTTTACTCACTGTGAATTTGTCTAATGTAGAAATTTCATGCAATCAAGGTAATGCAATATTTGTCCTTTTGTACCTTGCTTATTCCAATTACCAAAATGTATGGTTAATTTACATTGAAGCATAAATAACATTACCATTAACCATTGGTTCCAAACATTCTTTATTACGGACACATACTTTTCACTCTTTAGGTACTGTTAATTATGTCAAAATATATATTGATATCCAAGTATCATTTAATTCTCAGTTTTCAGTTATTTGCATTTGCATTTGAGTTTGGCTCTTAAGCCACTAGGTTATATTTCGATCCTTTTTATCATTTTACAATAAATTGCTGCATTGATGTCCACTACACCTAAATTGGTTTACTTTCTCCTAAGCAATACATGTAACTTGTTTTTCCACACTTGTAATTTTCAAGTAGGTCTGCTGCAGTCAGAAGATGCTTAACCATAATAGTACACTTGGAGAAATATTCCATTAGGTGACTTTTCATTGTAATGAGGTAAAATATATATACTTACAAAAATAAGATAGGAGCAATGTCATTACCCAATGTAATCTTAGGGGTTCAACATCATACTTACTATTATTTATTGAAATGTTTTGTAGCAATTATGTATTTCCATTTAATTTGCTTAGCATTCTCTAGATATCTAATGGTGTTATTGCTCTTTGATATATTTGTTGGACCTTTTATATCTCTTCTGATGAACTACCAAGTCAATTATTTTCCCTCCTTTAAATTGGAGATATTTTGGAGGAAGGCAGGTGCAAGGTAGGTGGTAAGTGAATACATATACTCTATTGGAGGTGGTCTTTGTATGTCTGTTGTTGAATTTATGATTTTCACCTTTCTCCCATATTGTGGAGTGTTTTACACCACACTTTTGTCAAAATGTTTTATTATATTCCTTTAATTTTTAGGGTGTGTATATGCATGCCACAGCATGTGTGCTGAGGTCAAAGGAAAAATTGGGAGTCAGTTTTTCTTTTTACCATATGGGTAATGGGGATTAAATTTTGAGGTCAGTATATATATTCTTTGTATTATTGTTTTTAAGTTAAGTGTTAATTAAATAATGTATTCTTCAAGACAAAGTTTATTTTTTTACATTTTCACTACTTGATTTAAAGCAATATGTACAGGGTGTGAAGTTGATATCCATTTTTTCTTTTTTCTGTTGAAAATTTAAAGCGATTACAGGAAATCTGAGATTGTGATGCATAATATCAAGATTAACATCACCAAGGATGTCAATTCATGAACATGTGATATTTTCCCTGTTGCCATATCATTCTTAGTTTCTTTCAATGGTATTTTATTGTTATACTAAGTATTAATTGTGTATCTCATGACTTGGCTTAATGCTATTTCACCAGATCTTATAATTTTTGGTGTATATTCTGGAATGTTCTACATATAAAATGTTGTCATCCATAAATGGAGATATTTTTCTCCTTTTCCGTATGAGTGCTTTTGATTTCTTTTTCTATTTAATTTCATTGACTTATAGAGCAATACTAAAAATGGACATCTCTGCCCTCCAGTCTCTGCTACTAGAGATAGACTTTCAACCTCTCATAATGAATATAATTTAATCTCCAAGTTTCACACAATTTGTCTATACATTAAGAAAGGTCCCTTTGTTACTTATACAACTGTTGTTAACATAAAATTATGTTAGATTTACAAATATCATTTTACTCAAATAAGATGGTTGTGCATATTTTTATATTTATACAAGTGTACTAACTTAATATATTACATTGATAGATTTTCCTACTCTTCACTTACCATGGCAATTCTAGGACAGTATTTCCATAGCCATTTGGTTTATACACTTAAAACTAAGGTCACTTTGATTTGCTAGTTTTTTCAGGAATTTGGCTTAGGTGTAAAATATTCTTCTGTCTTCTTTCATGTTTCTCTAGTATCTCCATCTGTTTTTGTTCTTGTGGTGATATGGGACCATAGAATGAATGAAGAATAATTTCTTACTTTCTGTTTGTTAGAATTCACCAATGAATCCATTGGGTTTTGGTTTCCATTGTTTGGGAATTTTGGATTATTGGTTGTAAACCTATAGAAATTTTATTTTTCCTTTTCAAGAAATTTATGTAACTTATCTCTCATCAGAAATGTCTTCATCCTTTTTGCCTAGTAAACATGCTAGCAAATAAGTATATACTTATTTGAGATATTTTCCAAATTATTGTTATTTCAGTTGTGTCACTTATTTTGAATTATTTATTGTGTCATATAAAAAACATTCAACTTTTATTGTAGCTCTGCTTATTTGTCCTTTTACTCTGCCAATATTTGTTTTGGGTGTTTTTTGGCTTTATTTTTGTCCAGGTAATTTAGTAACGACTATTCTTTCTAGATTAAGTGCCCATTCCATCAATTATAGTGTTCATTTTCTCCTTTAGCCATCTTCACTTAATGTCTAGGTCCCCTGATGTGAGCTCACCAGTCTCACACTCTCTTTCTGTTCTTTGTTTCCAATGAAATATCTATTTGGTTTTTTAAACACTGGACAAGTATGTGGCCTTTTTTGTTTCTGTGATTGTTTTGATTTTCTTCTGTCCTTATCTGCTTTTTATTGGAGATTTTAATTTACTCTTGAAATGATTGATGAGAGCAAACATAAACACTTTTATTTGATTTTGTGAAAACAAATCCTGAATTGCTTTGAATATAAATAACTTCGAATGTTGTACATTGTAAAGTATTTCTTCCGCAGATTGAGACTGTTTTAATATAATCTCTCTCCAAACATTGTAAAGTTATTAGTTTCCCTGCTGTAGTTTAAAGTAAGCAGTGTCTGTCACATCTCTGACCAACAAAGGTGATTATATAACCACATTCCTTCAGGTAGTTTCCAATCAGATTAGGAGAGACAGGCACCATAATGCAGGTATGAAGTCTACTGACCCAGCTCAGAGTAGGGAAGAGTCTGTGCTGTGGATGGGTGCAGAGGCTGATGCTACTTCAATATTTCTGTTGTGCAAGTAGGAGATGAAGAAGTGGCAACTGAAAACACCCTCCTGATATCCTGTAACCTCAAGTTTTCTCCCTTCAGCATCTATTTAGTAGATGTACACCTTTGACTCTTTTCCAGAGATCTGGGTACACTGAATACGACTGTCTTAGTTTCCTTTGATATGTACTGGGAGAGTTAAAGCTAACCTGCTCACCTCCACATTCGGCTAACACCACTGCATGTTAGAGTAAATAGCATTTTATAAGTATTATATAATGGAAAATAAACCTGTAAGCCAAAAAGTGACATATGCTGCTAGACATTTTTACAGTTGTAACACTTGTTAATCCAATAAATTTGAGTTCAGGATCTTTTTTCTATGTGTAAAATTGCTAAATGTCTTTCCTTTTGTGAAAATTCTCACCCATAATTAGCTTGTCTTTGTGTTTATTTGTAGATTTCGTTACTTCATTTTTTTCCTATTTGAAATTTACTTCAAAACCTTAATGCCCAATGTTCTTTTGAGTCTTATTAACTACAACAATAACAGTCATTCTAAAATTAATCCATTACAAACCAATCATACTCAAATAAAGAATTTTCCTTACTTGTGTTGCTAAGACAGTTATAAATAGCGGTATATGGCTATAAATAATTGCAAAAACTAAAGAAAGATTAAAATTCAGTGTCTTCAAATGCATAAAAATGCAAATATATCTGCATTGCTAAGTCACACACAATTTTAATAAGGAAATTTATACACTTTTAACCAGTAATAATTTCTGTATATTATTGTAGCTAATATATGCATAGAGCTCTTTGGAAGTGTTTTCAGATTTATCGTTGTTGTGATTTATATTTTTTTTTAAAAAAGGAACATCAGAGACAATTCAAAAACTGTGCTTGACTTGATATTTTGTGTCTCCAAGGTTTGTGATGATTAGTTGTTCAGGAAAAATATTTAAAAAATAATGGGTCCAAGTATTCCTATAAAATTAAGGAAAAATGCCAATCATGCTACTTTATATTTTGCAAATGTTTTTTTAACCCTCTGAAATAATTGTTGTCTCTATGGCTTACTGCTTACCCTAATCCTATAATGTATTTAGCCTTCAAGACTTACCACTGAATAAGCTCACCCTTTGTAGTTCTTTCTGGACCCCTAACTGGTTGGTTCAACTAAACTGTTCTGCCTCTAACTTCTCTTCAATCTGACTGATTCAAATTGGCTTCTATCTGCTTCTGACAGAATTTCTCTTTTTTAGTCTCATACTTACCTTGGCAATGTGTTCCAAGTTCCTTCTTTCTCTCAGCAACCTGTCTCTGTACAACTTTCCTGGTAAATCTCTTTCTCTCCCTCCCCTCTCTCTCTCTCTCTCTCTCTCTCTCTCTCTCTCTCTCTCTCTCTCTCTCTCTCTCTTTCTCTCTCTCTCTCTTCCCCTATGCTGCTCTCTCTTAAGTAGCCTCTCTTTTCTCTCTACTTTTATTAAAGCTGGGAATTTCCTACTCTGTCAAATATTTCTGTTTCTCAATTAGATGTACCTTTGTTGTTTGGGATTAAATGTGTGTACTAAAGGCAACACAGCTGGATCACACAGACCTAAAAGGTCTCTGGATGTGATCAGAGCAGCCATGCTGGTGACTTAATATCCCTCTATATACTTTCCTTAAAAATTTAGGAATACACATTGTTAATTGAATATGTTTGGGAACAGTTTTATTTGAATGAATTTCTGAAAGAAGTGACTTAGGAAGGTGTTCCATAGAGCTTCCAACCAACAGACATCATTTGCATTATTATAGTAACATTTAAATTAGCCTCAGACCATTAAAATTTTTACTTTATCCACTATTTGTTTAGCATTTAATGTCCTAGGTTGGTATTTCCTAACAAGTGATATAGAAACAATTTATTCAAGGACAGTTCAAATACTGCTGACTAGTGAAGAAGCATGGAGATGTTTGTCCAAACATAGTTACTATAGGAATTCAAGAGCCTGAATCTAGAACTGGAATACAAACCAAACAAAGAGCTCACTAAGAGACATAAAAAGAATTCACACAATGATGGTTCTTAAGGCAAGTAAGATGTAATAACATATCCAACTGATGACTACATTCATAAAACAACAAGATGACATGGTTCTAGTTTGAGTTAATATATTCCAACACTTCATCTCAAAGCTGCATGACATAGCACTGAACCTCATTGACATTGGTGATATTTACAGAACTGTGTATTTTATTTGGAATTCATATCCCTAGAGATTTTGCACTAAGCTCTGGTACTTTTTCAATATCCAGTGGTACATTGGTTATATGAGACAAATAATAATGTGTGCTACATAAATACATTGCAATAATAGCTGTATACAGAATGAATAAATGAGGGATTAAGAATGTAGAGTCAGCTAAGGACAGAACAAAGCTCTGATTTGATGATGGTAACAGCTAAGAAATTGAAAGAAGATGTGATAAGATGAAAAATTTACCAATAGACCTTCATTTTCTTATCCAATAAGCTTACATTTATTCAATGTATAGGTTTTAGAACAATGTATTTATCAAACTTCCTTTTCAACTAGATAAAGTAGGTAATAAATGAATTTCAAATATCTAAGGCATGCTCATTCCAAACCAGTGTTATGAATATCATATAAAAATGAGGGCTCCACAACAAATCTTGGCAGGGGAGGGGGTGTTACAGAGACTGATGCACCAACCAAGGACCAGGCATGGTGTGGACCTAGACCCTCTGCTCAGATGTAGTTCATAGGCACCACGGTCTCCTTGTGGGTCCCATAATATGGGGAGTAGGGACTACTTCTGATATGGAATCTGGACCCCAAACTGTGAACATTTCCCCCTGGTGGGGCAGCCTTGCCAGGCCACAGAGGAAGAAGATACAGGCAGTCCAGATGAGACTTGATAGGCTAAAGTCAGGTTTGGGGGAAGGAGAGCTTCCTTTTCTAAGGACTAGGGGGAGGAAGGGAAGGGTTATGAAGGAGGGATGGTGGTACTCGGAAGTAGAGAGGGAGGAAGCTACAATCTGGATGTAAAGTGAACAAATTAAAAATAGAAGACGATGGCCCCAGACACAAAGGCCTTGTTTAGATGAGAATAAAAATATATAAGCATAAGATTTTCATATCATCTTAACAATATGTATGATAGTAATTAATGTACAAGAAACCAATAGAAACTTCTGATTATATGTGACCATACGAATCTGAATGTAGTACCAAAGAGTAAGGGATAAGACTGAGAGTGCTAAAGAATGTCGGGTATAAAAGTATTCCTGTAGATATTGATGACTGTAGGCACCTGAGGCTTAAGAGACAGTGATTATTGCTATGGGCTACAGAGAAGCACCAGCATCAGGAGTTCAGTGCTAGTCTTTCTTAGTTGCATGCTTGAGGGCTGTGGGCTATATGTTTTTTTTTGTTTGTGTGCTTTTTGTTTGTCTTGTTGTTGGTTTTGATTTTTGATTTTTCATGACAGGGTTTCTCTGTGTAGCTTTGGCTGTGCTATACTCACTTTGTAGACCAGACTGGCCTTGAACTCCCAGTGATCTGCCTGCCTCTGCCTCCCGAATGCTGGGATTAAACACGTGCACCACCACCACCCAGCTCAGAGTTGATGGGTTGGCAAAGAGGTGTCTCCTTTCCTCCTGACTGCTCCTTGTGTGCCTCTGCAGAAACTATGCTCTAAGCCTATGATGGTGACTTTCCCAAACAGCAGATGGGACCTATCAGGAAATCCTTTCGTTAAATTTTTTTTCTCATAATTTTAGTTACAACAAATACTCTACAATAATTTTGGGGATTTCAGAAAAGAGTCCAATTGGAGGTTTTTGTGATTATTTTTGCTTGTTTGTTTCTGTTTTCAGGAAATTTTATATGCTGTGCAAGCTCAGTGTAGCCTGCATCTAACCATTTAAGGTCAAAGGCTTTTAATTCATCTTGCTGTATGGATGTGAATGTCATGCTAATGGCATGTCTGTTACAGATAATAATTTCTTCATTTTGTTACTTAAGTTAAATAGTTTCTTTTAAATCTTTCCAATTGCTTTACAATGGAGAATATGTTTTTGAAAATGTTAAAATTACTTCTATTAAACTGGATTCTCTCTTTTATCCTGTTAATTAACTGAGAATTTAGAAAAATTTGCTAAGCTACAAATATTATTTTTAAATGTCAGCCAAGATTTTTTGGCATGAACTGCTGCCTTTTTGTGAAAAAATATTTTAAATTTTGTTCTATTTAATTTATTTTCTATTATTATGTGTACATGTATAAGGTGTGCTGGTTTGTGTGTGTGTGTGCGTGTGTGTGTATGGTGCCAGGAACATGCCAGAGGACAACTTTTGAGAAACTCTACTCACTCCACTTTGGGACCAAACTCAGTATATGGGAATTGCGCAGCAGAGACCATGAAAAAAATATATTCTTAAAAATTTTAAACGTTATTTGAGAATTTGATTCTGTTTAATAATATGAATCCCAATATAGTAGTAAATTAAACATTCTCTTCATATATTATCAAGTTTTTCTCAATGTTTATACAAATTATAGTGATCCCAACACTATTTGGAACTTCAAAAGATAAATATATTAAAATCATATTAAAGACTTTTAGGAGAAAATTATAACATAGTCATTATTTTTTGTTGTATTCCTTACAGTTTCCAATTTGATTCTCTCTAAACTTATGGTCAAAATTAACTATTATAAGACTTTGATAGAAAAGAAGAGAACAGATTAAAATTCATAATTTCCAAAAAGTTTTCAGAAGTCATCCCTTCGGTTTATTCAAAACATTGAATTATTTGGTTTTATTTCTTTTATGAATAGAGATTAAATAATGTTTCAATAACAATAATGACTCTTTAATACATAACATTTGAATCCTTTATATTGTCATCAAATAGAGTCCAAACTTTGCAATTAGAAGGCAACAATATCATATCACTCCAAAATATTCATACAATCCATTATGATTAGTTAGTGCTGATAGGAGTTTGTCTGCAAAAACTGATTGCAACGAGAAGAAAAAAAATCTAGTTAATTAATAAGCAAACAGGTATCACTGGCAAATAAATAAAACTGTTGTTATCTGAATTCTCAGAAATATCAGTTTTGTCCAGCAAGGTGGTTTATCAAGAAAAGTGATTGCCACCAAGCCTAATGACCGATATTTGATCCATATAATCTAGTAAGGATAGAATGCCCCCAGAATGTAGTCTTGACCTTTACAAGTAGGTCATGGCACATGTACTTCCCTCCAACAATCTATGAAATATATAAATATATGTAAAATATTTTGGTAATGAAATATCTAGATTTGACATTACTAATTATATTCTATTTTTCTCCTTTCCTCTTTCCAACATTGACTTGCTCTTTAGTCCATGACATGTATTTAAATGCACTATTTAAGATGACTATTAACCTCTAGGTAAATTCACTTAGGTTTTAAGGCTCTATCTTAAGATATTAAAATTGATGTAAAATACCATAGACAGATGCTTTCTGTCTTAATTAGTGCACACTTGCTGTTAACTACATTACAACACTTTTATTATTATATTTCTTATAATTAACTGATTTTCAATTTTTTTGTGATTTAGGTGTAAGGATTATAAGCATAGGAGGAAATTATGTGTACCAAATATAGTGAATTAAACAACATATTTGCAAATAGTCAAAAGTAGTTTATGAATAAAAAATAAAGCATTAAATCAGTTAGAAGAAAAAGTGGGGAATAGCCTTGAACTCATTGGCACAGAAGACAACTTCCTGAACAGAACAGCAAGAGCTCAGGCTTTTAGGTCAATAATTAACAATTGGGACTTAATGAAACAGAAAATCTTCTGTAAGGCAAAGAACACTAGCAATATATATATATATATATATATATATATATATATATACATATACATATACATATACATATATATATATATATTAATAGCCATAGGCAGGAAAAGCTAATGGGAAAGAGACTCCAAAGCTAGGTATGCTAAAGAGAAAGCAGACCATCAGGTATACATTAAAGGAGGCATTGTAGTAAGAAAATAGATGTTTTATATATAGTATTGTTTACTTAATGTAACCTTGTGTGGTATAGAAATCTAATAAAAACTCTCTATTAGCTAAATTAAGAAAGGATCACAAGAAAGAAGTTATGAGACTATCACTATGATCAAATTAATTTATAATAAAAAGATATAAAATACTAATGTTCTGATAAAAGATAGTTTTTAATAGTCAAAAATATAAGGCAAGTGTGAAGAAGCATTAACAAGACAACTGCACAGTCATACTACGCATCAAGAGAGGATACCATGCTAATCCTAGTAGTGAATTCACATGTATCTCTGAGTCTCTTCCATCTGGGCTTGTTATTCAGTTAGGTAGTCACAGATGCTTTGTTTGTGAACTTTGTTTACTCTTGAACACATTTTGTTCCCTGAACCTGCCAGAGTACATGCTGCTACAGAATGGAGATTAAAACTAGGCTCAAGCAAATGCTCAAATATAAATGCATCAGAATAGCATCATCAAATGCTATTCAGAGCTAGTTCTCTTTGGCTATTATTTATTTGATTGATTTTCTCAAAGTTAAAAACAAAATCATTCACATAAGAAAGAGTACAATTGAAGACCTATGACTCAGGGTGTAACTATCTAGACATATTCTGATGACCTTTTTATGGTGCCCCAGAAATAATTTATAAAGCTTGAAATATTATGGTCTAGAATTTAGAGTTCAAGCCAGGATTTAGGCATATTAGAACAACAGCTTCCTCATCAAGCAAATATAAACTGTTTCTGCTGCTAGGTTGTTAATACACTTAGTCTAAATTATTTAAGAATCCATCAGTTATAAGTACATTTAGTACTAAATTACATCTGGACTTTTCTCTTCAAAAATAGACTAGGTCACAGTGTAAGAAGTAGATATCCTAGCTTCTTTTAAAAAATAGTTGATGAAACATTATTTTTCCCAGTTTGGTGGAAAGTCTACGCAATATGAGATAGAAAAATTATTTTAGTTCCAAGTTGTACATTTTTAGAACCTTTAATATGGCCACAAATAATTGCCTTATTTGATATTGTATGTTCAAATAGATAATGTATTTCTATTGTTCTTAATATGAGAGGCTGAGCCTTATTGTCTCTGGTGTTCATAGATAGCCATGTATAGAAATAAAAGAGAAGTAACTCCATGTCAGAATCTTAATTCTCAATTCTCAATTCCAACCAAGGCTCTCCTCTCTCTCTCTCTCTCTCTCTCTCTCTCTCTCTCTCTCTCTCTCTCTCTCTCTCTCTCTCTCTCTCATTATTTCTTTCTTCCTCCCTTCCTATTTTCGTAAAATTATTATTTTCTCATTCACTACATCTTGACTGCATTTCCCCTCCCTCCACTCCTCCCAGTCCCTAGGACCAACTTCCTCTCTCTCTCAGATCCACTCTTCTTCCTTGTCCCTTCAGAAGAGAGCAGGCCTCACAGGGTGCTATCTGAACATAGCATAAGAAGGTTCAATCAGACTAGGCACCTCCCCTTATATCAAGGCTGGACGAGACAACCCAATAGGAGGGAAAGGATCACCAGAGCAGGCAAAAGATTCACTCCTAAACCACTGATAGGAGAACTACAAGAACTCCAAGCTACTCAACTCTAAGATATATGTAAAGGACCTAGCTCAGACATTTATAGAATCTGTGATTGCCGCTTCAGTCTCTGCTTAGGTGATACTTTTGGCCATGTCTTTGTGGTGTCCTCTATGTCTTTGACTCTTGCAGTACTTCTTCCCTATTTTTTTAAACTTTTAATGCATATTAATTAAAATAGAATAACATAACTTTCCCCTACTTTTCTCTCTCCAGATCCTCCGAGGTAGCATTGTTCCAGCCCTTCCATTAACTCTCAAATTGAGAGACTCTTGTTTGTTGATGACTATTCTTCCCCCTTTTCTCTTTGTCTCTGTCTGTCTCTCTTTGTCTGCTCTCTCTCTCTCTACATATATATATACATATATATACACACACATATATATACATATACATAGTAAATGTCCACAAATAGGATGGTTCAGAGACAATCTTAGAAAAGGTTTTCTACATTGACTATATCTTACTTCAAATCAGAATTCAAAATTCAAATTCTCACCAACATAAAGTACTTAATAGTTAACATTAAGAGTTCAAAGTTGTTTATTTAAAAGTAAATTGAAAAGAACCAGGGCAAATTTAAAGAAATATATATATATATATATATATATATATATATATATATATATATATATATATATATATATATATATATATATCTGAGAAAGAGAGAGGAGGGGTGCACAAATGTATAAATAAAATCTATGAGTCTGTTTTTGGTCTTTGTGTGTGTATGGTTTTAGGGATGACCACTTTGTACTGCATAACCAATAAGAGGATGGTTCCTGAGAGGTTAATTTGCTTTCCCATTCATTCGTTTCTTTTAGTTATTTGTCTAGGGGTGGGACCCCTTCATAATTTTCTCTTCCATCTTAATGTCTAATAATACTGCCATTTTCTGCCCAGTTTGTACCGCCTATTAGGTGAGACTGCTTCACCACTGACTTTTCATTATCCCAGCTCTTAGAATTTTTCTGGCCTCTCTTCCATATGTCATAGATGGAGGGGTTGTGGTGAAGATGTATCTATTGGGTATGGGGTCTTCTTTACCCTTTCATCTCTGAAGTGTGACCAGTTGTCGTTTTCTGTAATTGTCTCCATATTCTGTAAATAGAAGCATCCATCATGAGGGGTTATAATTACTCTTATCTGTAGTATAAAGATAAGATTTAGAATGTAGTAAAGACTTATACTGGTCTATCAAAGTGGTGATAGTATATTCTTCCTAAGGGCTATAACCTCAACAGTACTGGAAAGTTGGCTAGATTTCTAGTCCAGACATGATTTCCCTCCACTTGAGTGACACTTAATTCTAATTAGATAACTGTTTCTTGACAATTCTCTGACAGCTCAACAAATTTCTCTGAAGGAAGACATATATAGATATAGTCTGTTGAATTAACTATAGAGAGCTGTGTTTTTTCAAGGGCATTGTAGTAACACAGTTGAAACTAATGATTATAAACCATCTTCAGTTTTTAATGCTATCTTGTCAAGCAGTAAATCTCACTCCACATATGAATAGCAAAAATTGTACAGTTTGCCTGCACCAGAATAAAGAAGTTTGTCTTTGACAAATTCAGTAAAAGGTTTAGTCAAACTTCCATGTACTCAAAAGGCTATTTTTAATTAGATCAAACAACACCTGTATATTGATTAGATCCCAGTGGTAGACTGAATTTAACTTAACCTACTCGTTAGTCACCAAATATAAAGCAAACCAAGAAGACAAACAGCTGCTATGTTAATTTAGAAGTATTAAACTGCTTATAATTAGCTAAGGTCTGAATGGATGGGAAGTAAATATCCACATACAGGAGACTTCAGAGACATTCTTAGAAAAGCTTTTCTCCATTGAATATATCTTACTTTAAATCAAAATCCAAATTCTCACCAACATAAGGTACTTAGAAGTTAACACTAAGAGTTCAAAGTTGCTGTCTAACCTTCACCCAAAATTTTCTATAGTGTTGAAGCATCATCTTCAGTCTTCTGGCCCAATATATCTAAGAGACATACTTGTGAGGTAAGCACTATTGAGGACTTGCTTACCTTGTCTTGCGAGAGTTTGGCCATTGGCTCTGCCTGCATCCAAGCTTGCCCATTTTTAAGCAGAATTCTGTCTGTGGTAGAAATGAGGACATTTTGCCCAGTGGCTTGTTTGACACATTTGAAATGTATCTTTGAAGTAATAAAAATATTTATAAAGGCCATATTCTGTATGTCTCTGAGGTTTTTGAAGATGTTATCTAATTATTTTAACTTATCTTTCTAAAGACTCTATCTGTTACAGATAGGATGTATATTATTGTGATACAAATAGAGTAATAATTGGTATGAGCATGATTTGATTAAGTAACAATTAACTTTGTCATCTTCTTATTTGGGAAACTGTTGACCTGTACTCCCTGTATACTCAGGTATTTAATTTTATTCCTTCTCAAGTTTCTGATGTGGTTGAAAACAAGATTAGTTTTACAATTCAAGTTAGGTCTTTAGGAGTTAAGATATTTTAGGTCTAGATAGAAGTTTTATGTTGATACTGACCACATATGACAGATATTTTTTTCATTCAGAATTTTAGACTCACCAAGACAGGAAACATGTTTTCTTCAAGGCTGCCAAATACAAAAAGCTGAAACACTATAAATGTAACATTTATGTAATTCCTGATTGTTTTGTGGTTCTTCTTGCTGTAAGTAGTTTATTGTATATATGTGTAATAATATAAATGTATATGTAAGGAATTTTTAATAATTGAAATAGTTATAATAATAATAATAATTATTATTATTATTCCCCATGAAAAAAAGTTCAAAGTTGTTTACTTAAGAAAAAGAAAAAGACCAAGAAAATTTATATAGTTTTTAAAAAGAAGCATTAACTTATCCATTAAATGTTTCATTTTACCATGGTAGAGAAATCACTAAACAGAGTAAAGAGAAACATGGGCATGAGCACAGAGTTGGTAATTAATATGTGCTGAGTAAAGACACTAAATTGATAACAATTTAAGGGAGGTACTTTTTCTTTTTTCAATTTATGATAATTTATTCAGATTACATCTTGTTTGTTATCCCTTCATTTGTATCATCCCATTCCCACTCTCTCTCCCTCTTCTGCCACCCTATTCCCCTCCCCTAGACCACTGACAGAACTGGACCTCCTTCCCTACCATATAACCACAGCCTATTAGATCTTATTCAGATAGCCTGATTTCCCTTCCTCTGTGTGCCTGCCTGGCCTCGCCACCACAGGGAAGTAATCAAATCAGTGTCATCAGAGTGCATGTAAGAGGCAGTCCTTGGTCCCCCAACAACTGTGGAGAATGAGCTGTCCATTGATAGATCTGAATAGGGGGTCTAGGTTTAGTGCATGCATTTTCCTAAGTTGGTGCAACAGTTTGTTCTGACTCCCTAGGTACAGATCCAACGGCCTTGATGATCTCCTAGTGAAGCTCCTGAACCCTCTTGATCTTTCCATACCACTCTCCAAGGCCCACCCAGCATCTAGTATTGAGACACAACATCTGCCCCGATCTTCTACTGGTTGTAGTCTCTCAGAGGACGTCTCTCAGAGGATGGGGTAATATTCATTTATAAGCGAGTATATACCACATATGTCTTTCTGGCCTTGAGTTACTTCTCTCAAGATGATCATTTCTAGTTTCATCCATTTGCCTGGAAATTTCAGGATTTCCTTGTTTTTAATACCTGAGTAGTATTCCACTGTGTAAATATACCACCGTTTCTTTATCCATTCTTTGGCTGAGGAACATGTATGTTGTTTCCAGATACCGGTTATTTCAAATGACGCTGCTATGAACATATTTGAGCAAATATCCTCATTGTATGGTGGAACATCTCTTGGGTATATGCCCGGGAGTGGTATATCTGTGTCTTGAGTTAATACTATTCTCATTTCCTGAGAAAGAGCCAGATTGATTTCCAAAGTGATTGTACAAGTTTTTGCTCCCACCAGTAATGGAAAGGCGTTCCCTCTCTCCACATCCTCAGTAGCATGTGCTGTCACTTGAATTTTTGATCTTAGTCATTCTGGTCTAATCAAGCAAGTGAAAGATTTGTATAAAAAAAAAACTTCAAGTCTCTTAAGACGGAAACTGAAAAAAAAAATATCAAAAGATGGAAACATTTACCATACTCAATAATTGGGGAGGATCAATACAGGACAAATGGCATTTTACCACAAGTAATCTACAAATTCAATGCAATCCCTATCAAAATACATATACAATTCGCTACAGACTTTGAATGATCAATTCTCAACTTCATATGGAAAAACAAAACAAAACAAACAAACAAACAAACAAAACCCCCAGAATAGCTAAAACAATCCTGTACAGTAAAAGATCTTCTGAAGGAATCTCCATGCCCCATCTCAAGCTGCACTATAGAACAACAGCAATAAAAACAGCATGGTACTAGAATAGAAATAGGTTGGTTGATCAGTGGAATTGAATGGAAGACAACCCAGAAGGGAGGTACTTTTTTTAGCTTTCATAAATAACCAATAAATCATACAGTCCTGAAATTATTTATAGCTGTTTTATTTTTAATTATAAAAATAGCTTTTTCATTTAAACAAATCATTTCATTCATTGGAAAAGTTTATTCAGTGATAGTTTAGTTAATTTTATATAACATTTCTATGAGTCTGTTTTATATAATGTGAATTATATCAATTCACATTATATTTTCACTGAAACCAGTATAATAACATGTATTCATGAATTTTTAATTCTTAAATTTTATTCTTTTATATATTACATCATGATTACAGTATGCCCTCTGTCCTTCCTTCCCAATCCCTCTCCCCCATCTCCTTCTCATTCACTCCTCCCCTTTTGTTTCTTTTTCAAAAAAGGGCAGTCCTTCATTGGCATATCAAGTTGCAGTAAGACTACCACCTCCCTGGGTATTAAGGTGCATGAGGCAACACAGTAGGAGGAAGGTGGTTCTAAAAGCATGCAAGAGAGCCTGAGACAGCCTTAACTCCTGATGTTAGAAATACCACAAGAACACCAAGTTAAACAACTGTAACACATGCAAAAGGCTTTGATCAGACCCATGGAGGCTCCTTGGTTGTCAGATCAGTCTCTATGAGCCCCTATAAGCATAGACTAGTTGACTGTTTTTCTTGTGGTGAATTTCTTGTGGTGTACACGACCCCTTTGGATCTTACAATCCTTCCATGTCTTCTGCAGAATTCCTCTCCCTACACCTAGTGTTTGGCTGTCTCTGGATCTCTTTCCTTCTCTGCTGACAACTGGGCTAGGCACTAATTTTGTATTTATACATTATATTTTATTCAAAGAATAGTATTTTTAGTTATGGTACAAACTTATAAAGTATAATATAAAACGACTTGTGTTTCATTATGCTAGTTGTAAAACATTCTTCTAACTACAGTATTAAAGTCTGGTGCTAAATGCTAAAATGGTGGATCAAGGATATCTATGTATTCGTTAGCTATTAAACTTACACATACTGAATTCAGTGTAAATGCTAAACCAGTAAATTAACAGGATAAAAAAAAAATGATTGGAAAATGCCAACGTGGCAGAAATGAGAGAAATGAAATCAGGTGTTAAGCATAGGCCTCTTGAAACTGCAGTTTTAAATTTCCCAAGGATAAATATAGAGAGAAAAATGATGAGACTTTATCAATTAAAAGCCTGAGGGCTGATTCACATGGGCATGTGTTCAAAGACTGGTTCTTAACCAAACTGAAAAAACAAACAAACAAACTACAAAGGCTGTACTCCATTAAAATCCTAAATCTCCAGTGTGACAATGATCTCCCTGAATCTGTTTCATGGATACTGGGATTATAGACAGGAGCTACCACTTTGGGCAAGATTTAACAATTTTAAGACCAGCCTTTTTAAGGTTATATTGTTACTTTTCAAAATTTTTAAAAATTGTTTTCAATTGTGTGTATGTGTTTTTCTGCATGTGCACATACGTGAATGCATTGCCTGAGGAGGTAATAGACATCAAATCTCATCACAATTTTTGGTGGACATTCCTGTCAGGACTTCAGGCAAAGAGCACGCATGTGCGTGCACACACGCACATGTACACACACACACGAGTATGTATGTATACATGCACATATTATGTATGTGTACCTATACACACAAATTGACAAAAATCTGTGCTTGTAGTAATATTGCACATATAGATGGCTCTATAGACACAAGATTTCAAATGACATTTATGCTTAGAAAATATGCTGTCTATATAAAAACATAAGAAAGTGAAAAATAATCAAATGCATATATGTAACAGGAATCAAACTATTATTAGCTATACATTTTCAAACTATTAGAGGCAAATAATGAGAGATGTCTCCCAAGGAAATGTCTCCCAAGGAGGATCTGTATAATTGGTTACCAAATACAAAACTCTGTCTCTCTTTCTGGGTCTAAGTTATCTAATTCAGGATGATCATTAATAGTTACATCCTTTTACCTGCAATTTTCAAGATTTCCTTGCTTTTAGGGACTGAGTAGCATTCCATTGTCTAAACATACCACAGTTTCTTTATCCATTCTTCAGTTGAGAGAGATCTAGGTTGTTTCTAGAGTCTGGTTATAATGAATAAAGCTGCTATTAAAGACACTTGAGCAAATGTCCTTGTTGTATGGTGGAGCATCTTTCATGCATATGACCAGGAATAAGCACATATTGGCCACAATAAAATACACAGACCAAAAGAAGCTAAATAACAAGGAGAGGCCGACGGAAATGATTAATTCTCATTCAGAAGGGAAAATAGAATAGACACAGGAAGTGGTTGAAGAAAAGGAAGAGGATTTCTACTTCGTTTGTCACAGTGAACCATTTTAGTTTCATTCGTCTTTTATAGCATAAGAATGCTATACTAATTCAGCTATCAGTGGTAACTGAAGTGTAAGTTTTTAGTTTCTTTAAAAACTCAGATGTGTCATGTGATTTTTCTGGAAGCCATCTTGTGAGTTTTGCTGGAAACAGACACATGAGAGGGTGAATAATGTTTAGAAAGAATATAAATAGAACCCCAGAGTGAGATGATAATTTTTGCCATCCTACACATTGCAACACTTCACTAGTCTTAGCTAGAGAGAAAAACAACAGAGAACTTCTCATGGAATTCTGAATGATTCTGTCTGTTTCCAAGAATTCAGTGGAGTCTTGCCGTTTCTGCTGGATATGGCATTGCTACTGATTTATGTTACTGTTTGGTGTTTGTTATTGCGCATGACTGCTGACAACAAAGAGTGGAATTTCCACAAGGGACTACTTCTAAACAGGTCCACATACCTTTTCCTATTAACCTTCTTTCACCCCTCCTGCTGGATGGTAAGTTAGAAGGGAAGTAGAAGCATTTGAGAACCCCAAGTAAAGAAGGTTTTGAAATATCTAAGCCTAGAGATAACATGCCTCTCAGAAATGTAATCCCATCATTCACCTTTGTTACATTATGTTTCTATATGTTCTAATTGATATTAATTTTACTTAGAGAGTAAATATGTTTGGTATATGGTTATTTCAATATGTAACAATAAAATATAGATTAGTTAAGAGAGTATCTAAAAGATACTAATAGAATACCCATTGCCTGTATTCAGTATGTCAATGAATTAATTACCTTCTGTGACCATTAGAGATCAATGAATAGTTTAACCACCCCCACAGTATCAACTGTCCTGTCAACATCAAAGTTTCAGTCAACCTGGGAATCAAGCAGGAATCTCTTGACTACTAAGGCCTTTTTAGAATCAACAAAACATGACTACTTTTCAATGATACCATCTATCAGTTCCATGGATTCTTATGAAAAAGTCTTTCAATTTGGACTCTCTAAAATTGATCTTTTATTACATTCTATGCACAAAAAGATAGCTTATATTTTATTAAATCATAAATAATTTTAGGTGAAAATAAGAAACAGCTTGTGAAAATGCTCCCTTGTGAATTCCTATGTAGAGGAATTTTAATCCAGCAACTGCTGCATTAAATCCAGCTGCTCTTATCACATCCAAAGACCTTCTAGGTCTGTGTAATCTGCTGGGATGCAGACATTCCTTAAGTACACATCTTTAATCTCAAGCAATGAAGGCAGAGTTAGTTTGCAGAAAGAATCAAGAATGTTTGAACGTAATGTCTAATTGAGAGGCAGAAAAAATGACAAATAAGAGAATGATTTGACTGAATAGAATATGCTCTATTCTCAGGCAAAGATTGAGGAAAGAGAGGCACCTTGAGAGAAAGAGGGGTAGAGGCATAAATGAGGGAAGACAATTTAAGTGGAGAGCGTTGTAGAGACAGGTTAAATTAAAAAAAAAAAAAAAAAAAGACACAGAATGAGTCAGAGAATGAGAAGGAGCAAGAAAATTAGAATGGATTGCTTGCACTAGTTTGAGGGCAATCAAAGCAATTCAGTCAGAACCTAAGAGAAGCCAGTTTGAATCAGTCAGCATGGGGAGGAGTTTGAGCTACAACAACTGAGTTGACTAGACAGCTAGAATTAAATAAAAAAGAAAAGAAAGGATGAGCTTATTCAGTAGTAAATCTCAGAGGCTGAAAATATTCTAGGTCTTGATTAGATTGTATAGAAAGGCTAGAAGCTTCCAGGAACAGACCTAGGTTAACAGATATAGGCAGTAAACCTCAGAGATAACAGTTATATCGGGTGAAAAAAATATACTTTTACATCTCTCTCTTCTCTCTCTCTCTCTCTCTCTCTCTCTCTCTCTCTCTCTCTCTCTCTCTCTCTCTCTCTCTCTCTCTCTCTCTCTCTCTCCTTTTGTCCTGTCAAAGAACTTTGCCCTGCATTTATTAGCAGTATAGAAAGCACCACATGGAGAAGGCATGAAGGATAATTTACAGAAAATTTGACAGACTGTTACAAGGGCTAAAATCATCTGACCTAAACTGACCCCGTCTGACCCTGACTGACCCACAAGCAAATGATATCAAACAATATCTGAATGTTGTTTCCAGAAATATTCATTTTTTAAGATTTATTTCAACCTATTTAATATTTCAAGAATTTTTTAACAGAGCATATATACACACATGCATTATTACTGGTTAAAGGACACTAAGAATACATACCTTAAGACTAAATCTATGTATTTCCTTCAGTAGAAAGGCAAGATAAGCAAAGTTGGTTGTCACTCTCTTCTCTTAAAAGCAGGTTAAACAAAGAGGCTGAGTATACAATAGAACTACCGTGTTATGGCTTAAGTGATCTAAAGATATATTACTAACTTTGGATGTTGTGAGTTCCAGAAAAACTTCCAGTCTGCTCAAACATAAGAAATATTTATGATGTTTCACCACAATAGGTCATTGTGGACAGTGAGAGGAAAGGAACTTCCCTACTGTGTGGCAGAATCGCATGGATGTGTGCCTTTACAAGTACACTTATAGCTGCAGCTGGCAAACATGATGGTTATCCCAAGATTACTAATGCCTTAGTATTTTCTTCTATGAACCCATTTCTCAAGTCCATTTGAATGAATATACAGACCTTTCCTAGTCTTCCTGTATTTATAAAGAGTCATGTGAATAATGTAGCACAATTAAGATCTTTATCAATTTCCTGAATATTATTTTATGACTAATAACAAAATTACTATTTGATAATTCAAATTAGAAGTTAAAAATATTACACATATACATTTCCTTTCTTAAATATTGTCTCATACTTGGAAAATGAAAACTGTCCACTGTTACTATTATTATGCCAGATAATAATCAAAACAATGATGAAAGACACAAAATGCACATGAAGCACATAAAAAGCTACATGAAGATATGGTTTCTTTCACTAGGCATGAAAATAAAACTGACAAATAGCTATAAAACCTGATAGCATGCCTAAATTTAGTGAGGTCATTTATAACCACTAATGTTCTTTTTTGATAAGTTGTTTTTACGGTTAGAAAAGTGGTAGGATGATGGGGTAATATGGTAGGCCAACAGGTTCATAAACTATGTAATACTTAAGCAATAAAAATAGATGGCAAAAAGACAAATATACTTTATGATAATGGTAATAATAAATTACAAATTTTTACATTAGAGGATGAAATATGATGATTAGAAATTTTTGTCATCTTGAGTAGAAACTCGATCCTGTTTTGAGCCTTCTTTACTGTTTTGTTTTGTTGTTGTTGTTCTTACTTTGATCTGTCACTTTAGAAAATGTACCTTGACAAATAGTTACACAATCAACTCTTAAATTTTCTTAAATATTTTGGTTCATGAATTCTTAGGATATTGATGATCAATAT
Source organism: Acomys russatus (assembly GCF_903995435.1). Lineage (NCBI taxonomy): Eukaryota > Metazoa > Chordata > Mammalia > Rodentia > Muridae > Acomys > Acomys russatus. Next base: position 72,669,912 of record NC_067137.1, read on the forward strand.
CTATTATTGTACCTTTTAAAAGAAATTTTATAGCATGTCCTTGATGCTTGTAATGTGTCCTGTCCTATATATGATATTGAAATGGGGACTGGAGAAATGGATCTGAGGTTAGCACTTGCGGCTCATACAGACGACCTGTGTCTGGCCATTATCCAAAACAGTCGTTAACTCCAGATCCAGACAGTCTGACACTTCTGGTCTCACAAAGACAGTCACCTGCATTAGCATCCATGAACTCACAGATAATCAGGCATACATATAATTTTAAAAATATAATTTAAAAATAATAGAAATAAAATGACTACTTGGAATATACCCTGGAAATGTTCCACCACATAACAAGGACATATGCGCAACCATGTTCATAGCAGCCTTATTCATAATGACCAGAGCCTGGAAACAGCCAAATGCCCCTCATTTGAAGAGTGGATAAAGAAACTATGGTACATTTATACTATGGAATACTACTCAGCTGTTAAAAATAAGGAAATTTCTATCATTTTAGATAAAGAAATTAAGCTATTAGAGTTGAGATAGGATAAATATTGAATATCATTCAGAAATTTAGACCCAACAAGACAGGAAAAACACCTACTTCAAAAGAGACAAATGCAGATGGTCAAGTCACTATGAATGTAACATGTATAGAATTCATTATTCTCATGACTGTCACATGGTTCTCCCTGCTGTATGTAGTTTGTCTTACACATGTGTAATAAAAAGAATGTTCATAAAAAAAACAAAGAAATCTCAAAATTTTTAGACAAATAGATGAAACTAGAAATGATTATACTGAGTGAGTTAACCCAGAAGCAGAAAGACTCACATGATATATATTCACTTATAGTTGGTCACTGGCCCAAAAGGCATGCCCTATGAAAGTCTTCACTTACCAGGAGATTGGGATAGATGAGAGAACATCCTTCTGGGACTCTAGGTATGAAAAATATAGGAGAATGAGGAAATAGAAGGATACAGAGGGTCCTAGAAAAATACAAGAACATCGTGACAGGTGGATCAGGGCCCAATGGGGTCTGCTCAAACTATTGCACTAACCAAGGACAATACAAGTAGTAAACACCAAAGCCCTACTCTGATCTAGCCAATGGATAGGACACTCTCCACAGGTATGTGGAGAGCAGGGATTGGCTCTGGCATAAACTCTGGTGCTCCCTATTTGACCACTTCCCCTTTGTGGGGAGGCCTGGTGGCACTCAAAGAAAGAATAAGCAAACTTCCAAGATGAGACTTGATAGCCTATGGCCATATAGTGGGGGAGGAGGCCCCCCTTGGTCATAGACATAGGAGAGGGGAATAAGGTGAAAGCGGGAGGAAGGGAGGGAGGAACAGAAGGATGCAAGTGATGGGATAACAATTAAGATGTAATCTGTGTAAATTAATAATAAGAAAGAAAGAAAGAAAATTATAGAGACATATTTCAAAACATCTATGGGTTTATATTCACTTTTAAATGATGGAAGAAATTACATCCACTATAATCTAAGAATTGATGATATATAAAATTTATAAAAAGTATCCTTCATAATTTTCACAAGGACTCAATTGTCTTTGTCTTAGCTGTTTTATAATCTGATTTTTAGTCTTTGAAATAAATCCTGTTGCTCCCAGTCCCTTTGCCCATAGTAACCACTCTTTACTTGTCTTTATTTTTTGAAACATTTTGTCTGATTCCCACACTGATGTAAGATCTTTTTGCCTGGCTGTTTATTCATAACATTTAGCCACTGACAGGATTTATTTGCAAGGCTTCACAACTATGAAGAGATAGCTATAAGTCCCTGAAGTGGCTCTGAAGAGAAACTGTACATATATTTTTGCATTTATTGATAGGTTGAAAATTTCCCATTAAAAACAGTTTTTTCATTTTCTTTTTAAAAGTTCTTTTTTATTTACTGTACATCACCATAGCAACCCCTCCTTCTTCTCTTCCCTAACCATCCCCCCACCCTCTTTCTCCTTTTCTCCCTCTCCTTCTCATCAGAAAAGGGGAGCCCACCCCTCCGGCCACCAACTTACTCAGGCACCGAAGTTGCATCAGGACTAAGTGCATCCTCTTCTACAGAGGTCCACCAAGGCAGCCTAGACATGGGAGACTGATCCAATAGAAGGCAACAGAGTCCATGTCCGAGACAGCCCCTGCTCTACTTGGTAGGGGACCCACATGAAAACCAAGCTGTCCATCAGTTACAGATGTGTAGGTCCAGTGCCTGCAAGCACTTTGGTCGGTGGCTCAGTCTCTGTGATCCCCCACGGTCCTCAGTTGACGCTGTCTTCTTGTGAAGTTCTTGTCCCCTCTAGGTCCCTCTTTCCTTCCCCCAACTCTTCTACAAAATGAAACCCAACACTCAGGAGGCAGAGGCAGGTGGATCTCTGTGAGGTCAAGGCCTGCTCTACAAAGCAGGACAATCAGAGCTATACAGAGAAACCTGTCTCAAAATCTAAAATAGCAACCAAAACAAAACAACAATGAAAACCGCAGTTACTTTTCCTTTTTGTTTTATAAGAACAGAAAACGATAATCTTTAAGAAGTTTATTTTGACTTTCTCTACCTCTGACAGTACCATCAGGTACTTTTTTTCTCTGAATCTGCATGCATCCACCTGATTATTTGGATATGGGTACTTCCCTTGATGTCATAAAAAAAAAAAGTGTTTCAAATCCAACACAAATTACGTATTGTCAGACTTTTCGTTTATTTCATGTATAATGTTTTTATTTAGATTATGATAATCTATAGGCATCAGTAAAATTAAAATATACCTAATTAAAGTTGGGAACCGTCTAATTTAAGCACTGCTAAAAATAGCAGTCTTTTAAGGGATGGTAGTGAAACTGGATAGATTTAAAACACATCTGTTAATTTTCTATGAACTTTCCTATTCACAGAGATTTTGTACATATATAAATAAATGGGTATAAAACTAAGGATTGCTCTATAGAAAGGATTCAAGGAGAATCAGAGAGAAAATCCACAATGAAGCTGGTGGGGACTTGGATATCTCCTGGATCCTGATATTGTGCCACAAGGAAATCAAGCATAATAGTCCCAAGAGTCTACTACAAGAAGAGCCTACTATTTATTTTAATGCAGGTTTTTCTATTTAATTTTTTTTATTATTTTCATGTACTTTTTTAAAAGCTTCTTATTTTCTGAGAGTTTCATATGATTGAAGCAAACCTATTCCATTCCTCCCTTTTCAATATTTCATTTTTACCCATCTCTTTTCACTCAGCTTTGTGGGCTAGTGTACGCAAGGGGTTTATATTGCATGTTATTGGCTGCCAGGAGTGCCTCATTGGTAGCTAATTATAAAAAACATCCATATAGTTTTCACTCACCAACCTTTGTGTTTGTTATCATACTGTGCATTCTCTATCTTTTAAGTTCTTTTCAACAAATCTTTTGGTTTGCATCAGATGCCTATCATAAACCAAATCATATCAGCTTGGGGCAACATGTTTTCTCAGAATCCTATCCTTCCTTCGTAAGCATCTGATTGTGCACCTTGTACTCCCACAGGAACTTTTGCTTTAGGCTGCTGTGGAAAACTTAAGTATGTGTGTAAGGGGTCTGAGAAATTAACCCTCATGTTCTTGTTGCTTGGCAATAAGCCCTGCTTGAGGGCTTAAATGATTGTAAAGTAAAACAACAACAACAAAACACGAGAGAGAAAAAGTCACCTGCCTTAATTTACACAAAGCTTTCAGTCCTAGGCCCAGCACAATAGCAATATACCTTCCATCTAACTCTTAGACTTGCAATGGAAGTTTCTGTATGCTCTAAAGAAATCTGAGAAATTCACAATTGCTCTTAGTGGCAGACCTGAGCCCTGGGTGAATGAGGTTAAGAAAATGGTACGGACTTGATGAAAGCTAAATTTATAGAAACCACTTTTCTAGTTGTGAATTTCAATTGGACTTAATGGATGACACAATGAAAATGAGAATGGAAGACATGGCATTGCTCCCATGAGGTCTCTAGCAGCAGTTTCCATTCACAGTGTTCCCTTAAGAGGAATCAGTGAGGACGGGGTAATAGATCAGACAATCCAGAGTAGTACGCTAGTAAGGCAGACTAGCCCTAACCCAAGCATCAGAGAACCCGCACAGAAAGGATTCCAGGAGATATGGGGTTTATCTCTTCCTTGTGCCTTCTTCAGGAGGGGCACTTCAAGGAAAGAGGCATGCTTAAAAGTTAAATTTACTCATAATTGCGTTGGTTTAATTATATATATATATACACGTGTAAGAGCATGTATAGGGTCTGAAATACCTCTAAAGTTGAAATATACATATATTTTATATATATATAGGTGTGTTTATATATGTATATATGTATACATATACATGCATACACACACACACACATGCTCTATTGGCTTGAACTGACACAATAGAGTAGATCATTACCACTGCTCTTCTTTACCTCTTCTTTCAGGAAGCCAGGAGCTGGAGTGGATCACAGGCTCAAAGCCCCTCTCTTTAAATCTTGACTATGAGTCAATCACTATCATCAGTTTACATTCTATATTTGCCTGTTGGTTAATCAGCACTTTCTAGAGCTAACTTGCTTAACAACTTGAACCACAGTGACTGAATATACACTGTTTTCTTCCTATTTCTCTTATCTCTCATCTCTGTCCACCAAGCTAAATATTTTCATAATCACAGTAAAGAAGATATTTCTATATAACAGGAAAATGAACACATGTAATTTAAAAAACACATAACCCAACACAATTAAACTGCCTTAAACGTGTTATCCTTCCCTCACCCCTCTATGTCTTTCTTCCAGTTACACACAGGACTCGAGAAAGAAAAAAACAACAACAACAACAACAACAACTGTTTTAATCTTACTAAAATGACTCTTCACACAGCAAAAGTTCTGAATAGTGACTGAGTCCACTGAATTGATCTACTTTGTAACACAAAGATAATTTTTGAGAGTCTGGAGAGATGGCTCAGCATTTAGGAGCAACTAACTGCTTTTTCAGAGGATGTTTGTTCTAATTGCAGTACTCTCTCTACTATACATGAGAACACGTTTGTGAAATTATCATTCAAACCAACAAGCACGGAGACCAATAGCTATGGAAGAATACAAAGCAGTCAGGGAGAAAAAGGGAGCTAGGAAATAGTTTCGGGAACATGAAGAACAAACAGAAAGTTGACCACTGAAATGGAGGCCCTATTCTCCTGACTTACGGGGCTTGTATTCACACATATTGTGTCTAATCAAGGGAAAGATGCTGTTTTCTGTCTTAGAATTTCTGATATATCTAAAAATGAAAAAGAAATAAGCAATTGTTTCATCAAATATACATGACCCAAGATTCTTAGAAGAGTACATTAGATTTATCAGTTTTATAAAGTATTTAAATAATTTTATGGTACAGAATTTATATACACAGAATATCTGTAAGATAAGGGTTTGAAACTACCATCAAAAGTATATAATATATGTAGCTGTAACCAGGTAGAAACAGTAGGTGTGTTCAATTTTAAACATTTACAATTATCTTTCTATTTAATAAATATATTTTCTTTTCCTAATAGGAGATTATAATAAATTGGCTTTTAGTTTCTATACACTTTTTAATAATTTTGATAATACTATACTTTTATTCAGTGCCCTGGGATCATACTCAACCCTGAGACCATCTCTTATCCTCATCCTGCTCCCCTGAAGTAGAATGCTATGTTATTCTGAGGTAATGGTGCTCTTACCATCAGATTTCTCATTTCCCTCAAACTTGTGTTTTTGTTTTGTTTCTTTGGTTGGTTGGTTTCGATTTTTTATTTTTATGCTTTATTTTTTCAGGCTCCAGGTAGATAGTCACAACTAATTTATATTCATTGTAGCAACGGTCCTGTATTATCTGTGAGAGGGCAATTCACCTCACCTCTCTTTACCCTTTGGGTCCTATAATACCTTCATCTTTGTTTTGGTGATGTTCCCTGGGCCTTGTACAAGGTGATATAAAATTCCTTGCCTGGTTTCTAGCTTTCATACATTCACTTACTGAATTAGGCATCTCTGTCCAAGGCTAAGAATTATTTTAGTCTAGGACTCTAAATAAATATGTATATTCAGAAGGCAGTTTAGTAGTAGATTCCTTTATAGGGCCTGTAGCCTCCCTAGCCACTGATTTTTGATCAGCTCGACAGTGACAAGCATGTCTTCTTCCTACGAAAGAGGCCTCATATCTAATCTGGAAATTGTTGATTATGCCAAAATATTCATGACACCATTGAACTACTGGGCATATCTTGTCAAACGGTGTAAATTCGTGGCAACAGTTGTGATTTTTGTTTGGTTTGAACACTCTCAGTCCTTGTGCATTCTGTGCATTGTGAATTTCTATGTACATTCTTCTCTTTGTGGTTAAAAAACTTTGTTTCCTTGAAGTCATTTATACCTCCAGCTCCAACAATCTTTCTGCCCTCTGTTTAAAATAATCCTGAGACTTGAAGGATAGTTTCTAATATGGACACCTAACCTGGCACTGAATATTCTGAGATTTCTTTTTACCTATGTATTGATCAATTTAGTGGGCCTTTGTTAAGTACCATCTTCTATAATAAGAAGGCTCTCTGACAAGGGTTGAATGATGTCCTGATCTGTGGATACAACTCTAGGTCATTTAGAAGTCATTTTAATGCTATGTTCATTTAGCAAAATAAAATGAGTAGGTTCTAGCCTCAGATTCTTGCCTTTATTAACACTGCCCGGTTTAGATTGCATCTCATAGAGCATTGCTTATATCTAACAAACAAATTTGATCTATTGTTAACTTTCAGACTAAAATCTCTAGTGTTATAATTTTATATTATGAATTTTATATTATTTTGCAACATATTGAATCAATCTAAAAGCATTTTGACTTCACACTTTACAATTCATCAGTACAATTATGAGTTAGATTGCTTATCTTTTATACATTGAGATCAGAAATCCTATGATTTATGTTACAACCACGACACTATAGAACAGTCTCATATTGAGCTGCTTATTAACTCTATTCTAGTTTTGTTACTTGGAAAATGTAAATAGTAGTAATTACATTGGTTTTTATGTGTAAGTTAGAGAATTAATAAGTTCCTATATAAGATGTAGTTGAAATGAAATCCTAGGTTGCTACGTGTGCTATATCTTTTTAATTATTATCCTCATCAATATTATATTAGTGCCTTCCTTTAATAATTTTTTCTTTTTCTTACCTTATACATATATAATATTTATGAATGAGTTTCAGTCTCTAAGACTAAACAATAATCTCTAAAATAATTCATGTCTATTGTTACTTATATTTATATTAATACATCATGTATCATGAAATTATGCATTTCAATATTCAAATGAAATAAGAATACATTTTATCATTGCTTAACTCTAATTAAAGACAAATATAAATGTATATAATATTTTAGCAAAAGCAGGCTTAAACTTTTGGAAGTATTTCTCATTTTTTCTGATATGTGCATACATGATGTATGTGACAATAATTAGAAATGAATTTCTAATAAAACTCATACATGTTATGTAAATGTTTTACTCTTGTCACCAAATATACATAATCTTTCTTAGTTTTGTAAATTATATCTATATTAGGCAAGTGCTCTAGCCACTGAACCATCACACACATTATGTACATATTTCTACTTTAATATGAGGTATTATAGCCATCCAACCCATGTATAATACAAGGTTTACTTCCAATGCCTTAAAAGTAGGGCTGCAGCCTGTTTAGTATACTTAAGTGATACAAGCTAATTGATAGTTGAACACATCATGGTCATGTCAAATATTAGTCTAGTTTTATCACAAGAATATATATCCGGGTTTAAGAGATAGATATGCTGCTATAGGTACATAAGATAATATAGTTAAATAAGGTCTTCAAAAGCCCCAGAAACCTACAGAATATGGCATTTAAAGATGTTTTTATTATTCTAAAGATTCTTTAATGACAAGACAAGTTAACTCCTGGCATGACCAAACCTACCTCAAAGAAGATGAGCATCAAAGAACCTCCATATGGAGTTGGCTTCAAATGTGGCAAACAAGCCACTGGGCAAAATGTCCTCATTTCTGTCACAGACAGAAATCTGCCCAAAAATAGGCAAGCTTAGATGCAAGCAGAGTCAATGGCTGAACTCTGCCCACTCAGGGAAAGCAAGTCCTCAATAGTTCCTGCCTTGCAAATACGTCTGTCAGATATATTAGGCTAGAAGGCCAAAGATGATGCTCCAATGTTATAGAGAATTTTGGGTGATTGTTCAGGCAATAAACTCTCAGTCATTTTTTCATTTTTGAGCTGCTAACTTGCACTTCTAGTTCACTCAGGTATTCAAGTTTTATTCCTTCTAAAGTCTTTGATGGTATTGAAGATAGTTTAGTCTTACAATTAAGCTTACTTGGTTAGGGGTTAAGATGCCTTTAGATCAAGATAGATATTTTAAGTGAATAGATATAAGATATAATAGATATTGATTTTCATTCAGAAATTTAGACCCAAAAATAGGAAAGATGTTTACTTCAAGTTTACCAAACATAAATAGCCAAATCACTATGAATGTAACATTTATATAATTCCTGATTACCTTGTTGTTCTCCCTGCTGTACGTAGTTTATTTATTCATGTGTAATAATATAAATGTATATGTTTAAAAAAAGAAGCATAGTAAAAATAAAAAAAATAGATGTAGTTGAACTTTGGAGAGGTACAGATACAATTATTTCTATTTATTGATTTGGCATCTCTTCCACCTCTGTAATATGTAACAGGAGTTTACAGCACCTTCTGGCCACTTCACCAAGATTACTGCTTGTTTTTACCATCATTAAACAGGTGTAATGTTACAGTTTCACTGTGAAAACCCCAGAGAATAGTGGGCTTTTGTTCTTTTCTAAAATATCTTAACAAAGCAATAGATGAAGTATCAGTTTACTAGGTCAGCTTTCTTGCACTGAATATTCAATTATGCAAAAAGTTCAGATAATAATCCATTCTTAAAAGGCAGGCTGTTCCAAGCTTTTGTAGAGTTACAAAAGAGCATACATCCTAAAAAAAAAAAATAAAAAATCATTCACTCGACTACCTTTTTTTTTTTTATTATTATTAATTTATTCTTGTTACATCTCAATGTTTATCCCATCCCTTGTATCCTCCCATTTCTCCCCCCCACCCCCATTTTCCCATTATTCCCCTCCCCTATGACTGTTCCTGAGGGGGATTACGTCCCCCTGTATATTCTCATAGGGTATCAAGTCTCTTCTTGGCTACTTGCTGTCCTTCCTCCAACTACCTTTTTAACAAGAACCTAGAACTTGTCACATGCATACATTGAAGCTACTTTAGTTCCAAGATTCATCTGCCATTGAAATTTGCACATTTTCGTAGTTGTTGGAGACTGTGTTACAATCAGGACAGCAGTAGCACCAGTATGTGCTATCACTGAACATCAGAGATATTTGTACAGAAGATTTTTCTATTGCTTTGAGAATTATTTTACCCTGTATATTTTCCAACTACAGGCCTAGTCTTTGGTCTTTGTGCAATTATTTTTTATGTTAATAATTAACTGATGCATACAAACATAAAAGCACATTTATGGGTATATGTGCTGTCAGAAATGGGTGTGTGTGTGTGTGTGTGTGTGTGTGTGTGTGTGTGTGCATGCTCACGTGTGTGCACACACTCGTGGTGTTCTTGGTTTTGGGGTCCCTAGGATCCTTTCCTGTATTCAGGCGATTCTTCCCTTTGTTCTACTGCGTTCTGCCTAGTGCTTGCTAATGCTCTCAACAGAGCCCTCATTTAACCTTTCACTTGGCCACAATCACGACTATGAGGATTAGAGAGATGCAAAGTCACTTCTCTGTGATTTTCTAGGTTTTTCTATTACCCTGCCATATTTCCATTTTGTAATCATTATAATGTAATTAAATTCAGAGAGCTGGATCTTTCATATGGTATTGTAATGATTCAGACCAATTTAAGGTAAAATCATTTTCCATCTTATCTGTATATTACTCATTTGTTTTTTTTTTTTAATTAGGTATCTTATTGCTTAACACAAAACACTTTCTTCACAAGAATTCTCTAAAAGAAGATCAATTTTTGATGTATAGTTTGTGTTAAGCTTCACTCAAAGCTCATTACTGGATACATTTAATTTCTTAAGTAAAATTAAATTTCTTACAATGAGAGAATATCTCTTATGAAAAAAATGCTGGCACATTAGAACCAAATAACTAAAGCACTGGTAACTCAGTATTCATTCTTTAGAGACCACAGAGAGAATTTAGCACAACAGCCTTGTTTACACAGCCCAGTCTAGATGATAATGGCAGAAAGCAGTGCACTTTTTGAAAAGACACCTTGTTCCCAATTGTCTCATTACAAGTCATGTATCATTCAACTAAGGGCCCATTGAGCTGTTTTCATGCTTCAGAGAATTGATACACTTGCATTTCTCCCAAGGTAGGTCACTTAGTCTTGTGCTGTTTGATGTTCCGTTGGTTTTCCAATGGCGCCCATAAAAGAGATTGATTCCCTACTTTGGTCATTTTTGCTTCCCTTGCCATATGTAGGACTGTGGAACACAAGTTCTTTCATTGGTCTGATCTATTACTTGTTGTGGGCCTCTAGAGACAGAAAATTGAATTGCTCCCATAGCAAGCACCCTGAAATTACTCAGGCTGTAACTACTACATAGACCTAACAAACTGCATAGCTCCCCAGGTGGCTTGTATTTGCCTCACTCTTTCTACTATTAAGCCTTCCCTGCTCCAGGGACCCGGGAGACAGGGCATAAACCTTTACAGAGTTGTGTGGTACTTGAATGGCTGATTGTAATGGTATCTAGAAAAATGGTTATGCAAATCCCATGTTGTTCCATCAAAGAAATAAAATCATATCATTGCCAATAATGTGTGCTGAACAGGTGATAAAAAATAGTCAATCTCTAGTCAAGACAGACATTTAATAAAACAGTCTATTTTCTGGCTATAAACATTCTGTGATGAAAGAAAAACAGGTAAGTAAGATACTTTTAAAGTGATATGATTTAGTGTATATTAAATTGGGTTCCATATTTGTTAATAATTTTATAATAATCTCTCATATACTTCTTCAGAATTTGGGTCTTTAATAAACAATTATAATTACAATCAATGAATTTGTGTTGCTCTTTTTGTAAAATTATGTACCAAGTTAATGAAAAGATAATCTTTTTAATAAGAATGTTTTCATTTCTAAATATATCATATAGTAGGTTGAAATATAGGTTGAAATTAGGCATTTAAATAAGCTTATTATAAATTTTAATTTGTGCCAATTAGTAAAAGAAACTATAAATTACTGTGCCTATGAAAATATTGTAAGAATAATATACATGTAAATGTGTATAAAGAAATGTATTCAAGAAAATATGTTAATAATATTTTCATTAGTTAATTGTCAAAATTTTAAATAGAATTTTTCATTATATTCTTATTGTTTTGTTCTGGTTTTTTGTTTTTGTTTTTGTTTTTGTTTTTTTAACAATTCTATTGTTGCAAAATTTTTGATAAAACTATCCAATTTTGAAATGTTTGTGACAATTATAAGTCTCCCAATAAGATATACTTACTGAGAAAATTAAGAATCACAACACATTGTGACATGTGAGACAAATGTAAAAGAATTACATCATTTTGCATAATTTAGTAAATATAATAGCTGGTAAATTTCTCCATAAAGGAGAACTTCATTTAGACTTAGGTTTAGTTACAGTGAATCAGAAATCCAATGAACCTACACATTTTTTTCTTTTTTATAAATTATAACTTATTCACATTACATACTGATTGCTATCTGCCCACTCTCATAACCTAAAATTATTTAATGAAAAAGATAATAAGCCTTATTTGTTTGTTTTTCATTAGGGAGAACAGGAAACCATGGATAGATACACTATGGAGGCAGCATAAAAGAAGCACATTAAAGCCTACCTGTTCAGTTGAACAGGTTAGTAATTATACAGGAAGGTGCTTTTCAGCAACACTTTCTCTTATCTTAGAAGTATTGTGTCCTTTTGATAATGACTAACAGTGAAGAGCAGTCCTTGCTTTTGGACTTCATTTGGTAGTGTCATTGGGAACAGGCACATCACTGGTTCACTATGTTCCATGCAATCTTCTGGATGAGCCGCAGACTGCTTCAGAAAAAAGTCTAAGCTGTCTTAATTTAATTGGCACGTTCTCTTTCAAAAGTTTTCTATGTTAGAAATTGTGAGCTTTTAGTTTCACTTCAAATTTTGTACTTATCTAAAAATGAGACTTTATATACTGTTAAGATCCGATAAGAAAAAAAAAACTGAAACAAATAACAATGAATTTTTAGCTCATTAAAAGCTCTGCACCTTGCTGTGTAGAGGACAAGATGTGACAGCTTTGTTGTTTTTACTCAAAAATGACCTTTGTCTCTCCAGCATCTTAATTATAATCCCCAATGGTTACTAATGGTCAAATGGTTTCTATTATATTTTATAAATATGACGTTTCATGTATTTTTCTTAAACTAGTTTCTGCATGCATAATATTTTCATTTTGAGGTGAATGTCAATATGTAACAAATATCTGAAGTTTAGTTCTTCATGTTATAACTTGCTCCCATTAAGAAGCTAAATAAAAATTATATGTGCCAAGTTACTCATTAGACAGTGAAAATTAGCCTACCAATAAACTAATGTGTGGGAAATGAAATTAGAATGACTTCCATAACCCTCTATGATTACATACTAAACCTTAGTTGATGGAACTGTTTGAGAACAATTAAGAAGTATTGGATTTCTGGAGGGGGTGTCACTTGGGGTGCACCTTGATGTTTCAAAACATTTGCCATTTCAAATGTGTTCTCTGCCTTCTGATTACAATTTCTGTAGTTCTGCCTTCTCCCTGCCATCATGGGCTCCAACTCTATGAATAAGTTTAATTAAATGCTCTCTCTTACACGTTGCCTTGGCCTGATACCTTGGTCAGGAGGCCTATCTGGCTTATCTCAGGAATAGAAAGGTATCTAATATAAAACGTTTATCTTTCTTCCCCCATTTTTTACAGACCTATGCCACCATCACTGAAAAAGTAGTAGTCTGTCAGAGGGTGCAGAATTTGGTATGTAACAGTTGTTGTGCCTGCGTTTACAAGACTTGCAAACGATCAGCTTAGCCAAAATCTTTTTTTTTTTTTTTTTCATGTATGTGGCCCCTGAGAGGATAAAAGTGCTCCTAGAATGGTACACATGCATACGGCACTAAATCAACTAAGTAAGCTTAAAGGAAGAACTTAAAAAAAAAAAAAAAAGCAAATGAACTCAAATAGAAAATGTGGAGGTTACTGGGAAAAAAAAAAAAAAAACACTGAATTGTCAAGAGAGACAACTAACTGACTTGTCTATCTAGTATTCGTGACACCTGAAGATATTATCTTTTCATTCGTAAAGAGGAATTTTTAAATGGAAGGATTTTTATCTCAAGTTTTTCTGTTATTAATTTTTCCTCTCTGTAAACCTTCTAATACCTTTTCATATTACATACCAAAAAAATCTAGTATTTATGAATCTCCAATGGCTTAAAATGGATTTTATATTAAGTATTAACTAAAATTCTATTTTTTCAGAGTACTTTTTTTTATTAAAATATATTTTTTATTTCAGTCATTCTTCAGAAATGTATTTCTACATGTAGTATTTTTAAGCATCTTCATCTTAAAGATCTGATTAAGTTTACTTAAATCATATATGTATATATATTTTCAAACATCACATAGGAACCTATACACATGACTAACTCATATATTCTCATGTATCATTTGGAGATATTAAAACAAATTTAAATATATCTTCTCAGTGTTCAAGAAAAAAAAAAAATGAATGCCATTTCTAGGCTCCCTATGTCTGCATAAACCCTTTCTGTTACCTCACAACTTTTTATCTTCCTTTTGTCCAAAGTCAATTTTCTGCCAGTGTCCCTTGCTCACTTTTTGTCTTTTCTCTAACCATAGCACAATTGTTGCCTGATGAATTACACAAATTGAGATTTGTCCAGAATTTCACTTAAGTGATAGGAAATGGAAATTATGTTGCGCAGGCTGGCTCTTTTGTTTTTTGCTATAGTATAGATTTTAGCAAACTTTTGTAGCTATGGGCTATATTTAATCGCACACAATTCTTCTCTGACTGACCTGATTTATCATTTTTCAATGGCTTTGATACAATATTGTAGTGGATATAAACATGATTTTGTTTTAAACTCAAGTGTGTATAGGCATCAGTTTGGTGTGTAACTTAAACTCTCATTTCCTGTCTAAATGTTATGTATATTCTGCTCCCCAGTTGTCTCCCTAATGTGTCAATAAAGCATCTTACATCCAATTGACGAGCAGGGGCAAGGACAGGGTTGGACTTCCTGCCAGCCAGGGAAGCAGGAGTTACAAGGAGGAAGCAGAGAATTCAGTCAAGATTAGAGGTCCATTGAAGATCAGGAGGAAGGAGCTGGAGCCTAGGAAAGCTACAAAGTACGAGCATGGCTGGGATGTTTGCTGGAAGTAAGACAAAAATAGCATAGAGGATTAAGACTAGTTTTTAGAATTGAATTCTATATCACTGTATCTAAAATTAAACTTATTTTGCATGTATATACAATATTATATACCAGTGAATTAAAAACAAATTGTGAGTGACAATTAAGCCATTAAGTTGAGGAGTAGATTCACTAATCTTTTTGTTGTACCTTCCTATATATTTCTATATTACCCATTCTTTCTTTTCAACCTCTATCTCCAAACTTAAGAATGGAAGGTAAAGGAAAAGAGAGACATTCCTGAGTCTAACCTTGTTTTCTCTCTAAATAAGGACAATAATAACTTATAACCAACTCACATTGAAAATAACCCTCTATAGCCCCCCCCCAAAAAAAGCAGCCAAAAACCTCCTCAATCCCACTAAAATGAAATGGGGTGTCATTCTCTTAAGGTTTGTTCTGGCTGATTTGGGATGAATAATATTTTTCTAAGTGCCCAAATAAAATTGGGGAAATAGTTAAACAAGCTAGAAATCACATTTGTGGTCCAGTTTCTAAATGGTGAGAAATTCCAGGCTGAAGATGATGCTTCAATGTTATAGAGAGTTTTGGGTGACAATTCAGGTACCAAACTGTCTCTGTCATCTTCTCATTTAGAAAGCTACTAACCTGCACTCCCAGGATACTCAGGTAATCAATTTTATTCCTTCTCAAGTCTCTGAAGTGGTTGAAGACCAGATAGATTAGTTTGACAATTAAGCTTAGTTGTTTAGCGATTAAGATGTTTTTAGGTATAGATAGATGTTTTAAGTTATAATGATGAGATATCATATATATTGATTTACATTCAGAATTTTAGACGCATCAAGATAGGAAAGATATTTTCTTCAAGATTGCCAAATAGAAATAGCCAAAACACTAAGAATGTAACATTTATATAATTCCTGATTGTTTCATGGTTCTTCTTGCTGTAGGTAGTTTATTGTATATTTGTGTAATAATATAAATGTATATGTAAAAAAGAGTAATAAAAGAACAGACTTAAACTGCTCGATGTTGTGAATCCTTGTATTATAAAAGCATCTTAATTATTTGTATGATAGCCAGGTTTAGAAATAAGCTAAGAGAAATAAGCACAGTTTTATAAAAATAATCACAAGAAGTGTGACATGTGTTTGTCCATTAGAAAGGGAGCTGCCTCATGTGGGGGCATGGTCTTGGCCAGTTGATAAACATCTTAGTATGGACTCTGAGAGCAGTTAAATATGAGTCCCCAAAACAGAGGCTTCACATACTTTGAATTGCTTGGCTGCTCATAGGTCCCAGTTTGATAAGCTGCTGGAGAGAGAGGTGTCCTGGAGAAACTGCAAAGAGGCTGCTTTGTCTGCTGTTGTTGCCATTGCTGCTTGTTCCTGTTGCTGTGTTTGCTGTTGAAATCTTCACAATGAAGAGTGAAATTGCCCTAAGGAATTGAGTCTAAAAAGGTCTAGGTCAACAGTCCCTATTAACTTTCTTTCTCTCTTATGTAGGGTAGGTATGTTGGAAGGGAGATAAAGACATTTAAGAACCCCAAATAAAGTAGGCTTAAAAAATATCAAAGCCTACAAAATATTGTTGGTTTTGTTTCTAAGGTCTTGGGTCAAGTATCTCTTCCTCTCTTATAAATAAACATTGATCTACTTACTTAGACAATTCTTACTAGTTCTAATATTTGTAAACCATTTTAGTGGTAAGACATTTTATAATCTTTTATTCTTTTAAAATCTTTAATATTTACGCCATTTTTTTTATAAAGAAGACCTCAAAAATGCATGAGATAATGTGGACAGTGGGATGAGAAAGGAGGACTATTTTTGGAGGAAATAAAAGATTCACCATGAAATTTTTGCTTTAACTAACAATTGTTCTTCAGATGAAAATAGAGTTTTGTGAGTACTACAGCCAATGTTATATTTTAATAACAATGTGACGACTAGAAAAGTGTGTCAATGATTATTTTGGATATAGCCATTGTTTTGGTCAGTTTTATGTTGACAAGTTTTATGGTTTATGACACAAGTTAAAACCCCTTGGAAAGAGAAACTCTCAACTGAGAAAATTTCTCTCTAACATCCACTCTGTAGGAAAATCTACCAGCCACTTTCTTGATTAACGATTGATGTGGGAGGCTAAGCCCACCATGGTATGTTGGCTCTGTTTTTTAACAATTAGACTTTATTATACAATCCAACAATCCGATAAAAGAAGGAAAAAGGGTTAAAGGGAAACAAGAGGAAACCTTCCAGTATCTGTCCCTCAAGATGGATCCCCAGGTGTCTCTGGCCTGAAGGCTGATCTGGCTTGTAAACTGGTCTCTCCCCAAATCCACCTGTGATCCTGCTCCAAAAGATGCAGCCTTCTCTCACCTCCACCTGCATCTCTTTCAGGCAATAGCCAGTCTGGTTCAGGATTTCTGCCCCCATGGATGTTCCATTAGAAACACAATAGCCCAGCAGAAGTCCACAGGCCCTTCCTGAATTTCAGACCCAGCATGGCTCAGTCCAGGCAATTCGTGGTGTTTCCAAGGGGTAAAGCCCACCAAGACAGCTTTCACCAGGGAGAAATCTTACAGTCCTTCCCACAATGGTTGGTACCAACTTTGAACAGGTAGTCATGAATTGTACAAAAGATCTCCTGAGCAAGTTATGAGACTAAAACTATATAATGCCTACCTTTAATTTAGTTAAACTAAAATAAACCTTTTCTTCTTCCTTAGGTTGTTTTTTTGTTATGATGTTTTGTCAAAATCTGTATAATCCTAGCTAGGAAAACCTTAAAAGTTTGCAAATTAAAGGATAAGGTATCAGCCTAACTGCATATATGGCAGTTAAAGACTCATGAGAAAGCACCAATATTTTTTTCTGTTGATGTTTCTTTTTTTAAATTTCTGTGTATTGCTATTTTGCTTGGATGTGTGTATATACATACATACATACACACACACATATATATGTATATGTATATTCTTTTCCAAGCCTATTCATTTCTGTTAAAGTTACTATTTGGTATATGTCTTGTAATCCTGTACTGTAAATTGCTTCCCTGCAAGACCTAAAAACCATTCAACATGAGGAAAACCATGTGTGGTACTGGAAACCTAGCCATCTCCCTCTAGTTAATGAAGTCATTGGTCTTGCATGAAAACTTGCAATCTCTACTTTAATTAACCTGCATAATCCCCAGTTAGGTTCTAAATATTGGTTATACCCATAGACAGGTATAGTTATCACCAAACATTAAAGACACTTCCCTTTATAACTGATAGAGATTATTTTAGGAAAATTGAGTCAAAATGTAAAGAAAAACAAATTTTTGTGGTGTCACGTCTCAAAGGTCTAGTGTATACAAGAAAATAGCTCCTAGGTTGGAAAGCCATGCACTGAAGTCATTCAACAGTCTTAAACATCCCTTAAACTTCATGTAATTTATTTCTTCATAGAGTTTCCTGGCTAATTCAAATGAAAATTGATTGGAAAGGGCAGTGCATTGTCTGCCAAGCAAGGTCATATCTGTTTTGTCCCTACAGGGAGTTCTGCGGTATTGGGGTGAGGGGTGTGTCCCAGTCCATTCTAGACCTATTAATGATAGTGACTACTGTCTGACTCCCTCACACAAGTATGCAGGCCTCCATCTTTTAGCAGAACTGGTAAGAGATTCTCTGAGACAGGTATAGGAGCTTTTGGATTCTTGTTGTAGATAATGTCGTCACATTAAATGCCACGGCAAGGTTCTCTGCTAACACAACCTCCTCCATAGCAGGTAGGGGTCATAGGAGAAGTGTAGTATAGTGATTCCATAGTTGTCTAATTGATACAGTTTCTGTATCACAGTCCATGGATTTTTATTCTGGTGAATAGGGTCTTGAGAATTTACTCAGCACTATGTTTCATCATGGTATAACTTGTGTTGCCTTTAACATCTAAAGCCTAGAATTTATTTTTCCCTCTCTTCAAATTATGATGCATCTCACTGCACATTGATTGGGACTCTAATAAAGGCAATTTGTCCCATTTTATTTCTTCAATGCATTTTTCTTTTATCACTAAAACCTGGTATTGTATTTTCTCATATGCTTACTAATATTCATAAGCATAATTAAGTGAATTGCAATAAAATCTATTCAAGTTGACTCACTCATCATGTTATAGTGACACAAAAACAGGATGTTTTCAAATATAGTGAACTTGGTATAAAACTTCTCATACAAAAAAGAGAAAAAAAGAAATAAATAAAAGAAAAAGAACGAAAGGTTTCCAAGGGTTTATTTCTTTTCCTCTAAGGCAGTTATAAAATAAGGTTTAAGAAGAAAGCAAACGGACAGGTGGTTTGCTTTAAATTTTCTTTGTGATCAGGGCTAACAAATTACAGTTTACGGGCTTCCTACCTTTATAAACATTGAGTGAGCTTTATTGCGTTCTGTTGATCTTTGAAACTAGTAGTGAAAAAGCAATTGAAAAATGCCCTCAATATTTCTCTCTCTCTCTCTCTGTCTCTCTCTCTGTCTCTCTCTCTGTCTCTCTCTCTCTCTCTCTCTCTCTCTCTCTCTCTCTCTGTCTCTCTCTCTCCTCTCTCTCTCTCTCTCTCTCTCTCTCTCTCTGTCTCTCTCTCTCTCTCTCTCTCTCTCTCTCTCTCTCTCTCTTCCTCCTCTTTTCTTTTTCTTGTGCATGGAAATATCTGTGAACACATAAATGCCTGCATACACTTTACAAAGTCCACTTGAACAAATTACAAGATAAACAACAAAAATTATTAGAAAGAGGATCCCTGTATCTTTGTAAATAGTTAATTTATCTGTTGTATTTCTTAGTATATTACTACTATACTCACACAGCAATCCTTTTATAAAAAACAGATTTCACATCAAACCTTTAGTCCAAGGAGAGACTATGAATTTACATCCATATGCAATCTCCATTATAGTGCTTCCCCTTACATTGCCAGGTCCATATTATTGAGCACAGCCCAATAGAAAAGAGTATGCAAAATCCTGAAAGCTCAAGAAAAGGAGACTTTTCTTAATTTCATAATATGTTTTTACTTCACTGGGGAAAAAAGTATTTCACATCTTCCATGCATATATGTTAAGGCAAAGAATATCTTGTTGACATATGTTCAATAGATTCAGTTCTCCACAATATTTCTAACATATTATCTCAGTTATATATTATTATGATTCCAGTATGTATCAGAGAGAGAAAAGCCCACAAACCATTTATCAACTCTTCTATTATACAAATTTTACTAAAACTATTCCCACATTTTAACTTTTGGTGTGCATAAAAATATATGGTAAATTCTCAGAAAATAAAATTTTTAAAATGTCAAAGTCTTTACTTCTTTAAGGAAAGGAAGAATAAACACTGATGAATTCTTGCAATGATGCTACCCTCTTTCCTCTATTTTTCACTACATTAGTAAGAATTATTCATTAGGGAAATATGTCTTCAGTCCAACTTCAGAGTAAATTGTAGAGTTCACTGCACTTACAGATTTGGAAGTGCTAGTGCTTTTCTATGAACTATCAGTTTGTTTTCTAGGCCTTGTTTGGAGATAGAATACCCTCAATAATGCAGAGTTTGTGGATGGTTGTCCAGGCCCGCAGGACAAATAAAACCAGGGTTCACCTAAAAGAGGGAATGTGGATTGAAAGCGGGGACAGAGATGTGAGAAATAATGAGTCAAGTCTGGAAATTTCTGTTCAAGACTCACTTTAATGTAGAAGAGTAAGACTTTATATAACAAGGTCAACAGGATCTATTCTAAACCACTTTCCCTAGGCCCTAGGCAAGAGTACAATCACCTGAATAGTTCCCTGTCAGAACTTCCTTAATCCTCTGGGTGTTTCCCTGCAAGAACTTCCCTATTTCTCTGGGTAGATAATCCAAAAATAGCCTAGAACACAAGACCTTCTTCAGCAAGGGTCAATTACCTAAGCACAGGATTTCTAACATGGCTGAATTTAGCATGGCTCTCCACAGACGGTTGCTGAATATCACAGCAACAAAAGGTGTGATGAGAAAAGGTTGGATAGGAGATATCTAGACAGAAAGCAACATTGTAGGCCTCAGAACGTTGGCAGTGCACAGACCTTTGGGTTTTAATATTTTGAGGTTTTAAAAAATTGTATATATATTGCAAAAGTTAACTCAAACTTATGAGAATTAATGAAGTCTCCACACCACCAATGACAATGACATGCTCAGTTCAATTCATCATACCAGGATAGGTGAGCTCCTAAGAGACTCATTGTCTACCAAATATTCAAGGCTCACGTCTTATGAAACAATTTTTCTTAAGTGAGCTTTTCTAGCAAACTCACTGGTGTGTAATAGCATTTTTCTTTGATCTTTAATTCATTAGTTTCACTTTCTCCTGAGTTGATTTAAAGTAGAACTTTGATAGTTAGTTGCAAGTGCTTTGAATTGACTGCTTATTCCCTAATTTTACAGTATCTGGAGCATCTGTCCTTAATTAAGCATGAGTGTAAGTATGAATGTTGACAAAATTTGATCACTTGTGATATAATAACTACAGTATCAATTGTGATTATAAATATTTTATGTTTTATTTCTAATATTACTAAAAGAAAATAAAGGATGCTTAATGAATTCAAGTCATGTTCAAATTGTCAAAGATACCTATTTTACATCAAAAGTAGAAACCCTATATCTGCCACCTAACTAAAGAAGAATGTTCTCACTGTAATTTCACATAGTCCAAAGCTGGTCATGGTGGTCAACACGCATAAACAAGCCCTCAATGGCAAGAAGCAGAAATATCACAAAGTGTTAGAACCTTGGCTACTCAGCAAAATTTAGTCTCAAGAAAATAAAACAGGAGTAACCAGATCTCCCTCACTTCAAATTGTCTTTTCTATAAGTATCTGCTGGAGAAGACTTATGACAAATATGTTAATATGCATTTATAAATTTATCATGTATAGAATATAAATATGTAACTTCAGCAAAACTGTCATGAATTAAGAATTGTTTAGTAAGCGTATTAAAGGTGTTTTGCTAACTGTCCTCACTTTAGTGTGTTTAGTCTGTTATCTTTGCATTGATAACAACTGTTCACTTAAATATCATTTTTGAAAAACTCAATTAAAAAAAGATATATTTAATACAGTTTAATACACCACTCATCAGTATTTATTTTAATAGGAAAATTAAAATAGTACTCTTAGTTAACTGAGAAATGCAGTTTAATAAAACTATGGTTCAACTTCTTGGTAAAAATATGACACACTGCAATAATATATGTAGAGTTTGGAATTAGAAAAATGATGTGACTCACTAAGAACTATAGCTCTAATCTAAGCACATGGAACATTCTGATCCACTAAACCAGTATCTTTCTGGAGAGTGTATACGTTGACCATACTTGTGAAACAGACTTTTCTTGGTGCATGAGTTTTTGTCAGGATAGTCAGGATTCTTACCTTTCCCTGTCTTGGTCATTCTATTGACTTCTACCTTATTTTCACAACCAGTATGTGACCATATTTGCTGCTTTTATCTTCATGGAGCTTTAAGATGACTAAAAATCTTTGTTATGATGCTCATAGCATTTATCTTACAATCAGTTCAAAGTGCCCAAATTCCCATGTGCATGTACCCAGGCATCTCCATGTATCATGGTATGTCATTCTTTTCTTAAACTGAAAATTTCTCACTAGACTTCATGTCCTCAGTAGACTTTATTAAGTCACAGCTATCTCTAACTCTGGTTCTGAAAGAAAAGTCATATGTAGTTAATTCTTCTGATTGCCATTTTGGTTGATGAGACATCTTCCCTGACTTACCTGTGTTTTAAACAATCTCATTATCATGTTGTGCACTAACTCCTTAACACGTTGTCATTGACTGGTAGAACTTTGTCTGCCTGTGAGTGAACACAGGATATGTTTTCTGGTTGTCTTATGCTCCAGCCACTCATTCTCAGCCTTCCTAATGCTGTGGCACTTTAACACAGTTCCTCATGGTGTGGTGACCCCAACTATAAAATTATATTTGTTGCTAATTCATAACGGTAATTTTGCTATTGAGTGATGTCTCAGTTTCTAAGACCACCAGAAATATGTGTTATCCAATGGTCATGACACATAGGTTGAGAACTGATGGTCTAGACCAACTTTGAAATGTTTGACTAAGTAAGCTTTAATATTTGCATGGCTTTTAAAAGTAAATTATAATCTCAATATAAATGCTAATTGGCAAAATGCAGTCTAACTGGCCTTTCTCATCTTATCACTGGTTTAGTAATATTTTTTTTTCTTTTCAGAGTTCTATGGTAGAACAACCCTCATTACTAGATATAGTCTCAGGATGGTGAGTTGCACTTGTGTATAATTTAGGTTAGATATTCATGAAAGTATCCAAAGACACACACACACATACACAGAGACAGACAGAGACACACTCACACAAACACACACACATACACAGAGAGAGAGAAAGACAGAGAGAAAGAGAGACAGAGAGACAGAGGCAGAGAGAGACACTATATATATATACATATGTATATTAATTTAAGGCCTTGTGTATTAGTGATGATCTTCAGAGAAATAAATGAAATAAAATATTTGTAAAACCAAGTTATATATGAACATCCATACATTACATTCATGTACATAAAGAGCTTTATATATACAAGTCACCAGTTATAGATTATAGATAGATAGATAGATAGATGATAAATAGGAAAAAAGAAAGGAAGATAAAGATTAAACTTATAAATTGTGGTTCAGATGCATTATAGTGGAAATACATTTAAAATCAGCGGTTTGCAAAGGTTTATTAGATCTTGTAATATCTTAACTAAAACATTAAAATCAACATAAAGCCCTGTTTCACTAAACTTCTGGGACCGTGATCCTACCAATTTGCTGCAGCACTGAACCATTTTTTTTTATAAGTTAAGTCCTCTGCGGGACATTGCACAGATTCTACCTGTGTTAATGGTGACGGTAAAAGTTCCTCAGGTGTTCAAAAGTCACACAAAGCTTTTACAAAACTGTCAAAGCTAGACATTTTTGATCAAACAGTAAAATGACTGATTAGAATGTAAAACACCCCAAATTAGCTTCTGGACTTGTAAGATAAAGTTGTTTGGCTTAATACTTTGAGGATTATTTTTGTATAAATTGATACTTATAATAAAATATCATCAAGAATGTAAATATACAAGATTGCCTCTTGGTTCCCAGTTGATATAATTTTATTAGCAAGGTTTATACTACTTTTTTCCTAATTCTTATATTATGTCAGTTATCTTATATCAAGTCTAATTTGAATTTAATTTCCTCAAAGCCTACTTTTACAATGTTCTTGTTGGTTTTTAGAATGCTATCTAACATAGACTTGAAATATTAAGTAATTGTAAAGAAAGACAGTTTTGCTTTTGCTACTAAATAACTGAAAACTAGCTAGTGATTTTATAATTCACTTTCTTAAAGTGCATTCTTTTCTGAGGAGGCCGCTTAGGGAATTCATAATTTGAAATGATAGTTTTCTTTTTGGAATGCACCTCATCTAGTGTATTTTCCACATATTTTAAATTATCTTTTTTTCCTGTGTAGTATGTTCATAAGTGACAGAGGAACAAAGACAGAAATTAAAGTCATACTGAATGTCTCCCTGCTGGATCATTTAAATACAACCTTGTAAGAGTTTAATAAGTTTCTCTCTATTGACAATCTATGTTTTTCAATGCAAATTATCCCGTTGGGTTCATTTCCCTCTCACTTATAAAATGAAGAGTTGGTAGAGAGCTGCAGTTGTCAACCTGTGGGTGGTGACCATTGGAAAACACATATTTCTGGTGGTCTTAGTAACTTATAAAATTTAAATTTTTGTTAAATCTACCTATGACTAAACATAAATCACTCTAAATTTTCATTTGTAGACATTTCCTATATTAGTTTTCCAATTAATTTCTTTACATAAATGTATTACACTGTACTGTAAGTTCTAAAGAATTAGAAGTGGCGCTTTCTGATACAAGGACACCTAATAATTATTAGTCTGGATTCAGTTGCATGTTATTCAAGAGCAGTAAAAAAATTGTAGTTGATTTAACTAATGATTCCCAGAATTTCAATGTTTGACACAATGGAAGCTTACTTGTTACAAAAACAAAATTTACAGTGATCTTAGTTACTCCGTATGCAGCTTTTGTCTACCTGTGTGTTCTTCAGATTCAGCTGTACAGTATTTAGGCCTTGTTAACCTTAGTGCTCAGGCAGTAAAGAAAAAAGAAAAGATAATGATGTAGAAATTTCTGATTCTACAACTAGGTGGTAATGCACATCAGTTTCATGCAAAATGCATCAATCAATTAAGCCAGATGGAGTCATCTAAAAATATGAAAATCTACATTATCCTGAACCTTAGTGCCATTTTGGGCAAAGAAATATTATAGATTTTCTGAACCAGACACCATTATTATAAGCTCCACTAGTCAAGTCCACAATAGGATCCACACATCCTGTACATCCATTGTCAATGAATATGAATATTTAGAGACATTGCATAGAAAAGGTATTATTTTACTTCAAATTTGGGGCAAGGAAATTTATAGGATATGTGAAATTATAGTAGAATATTTAACAAAAGAAAAACATAATTAAAAAAATAACTAAAATTTTAGTAATTGCAGCTTATTTATGAAAGCTATAAGTAAGCTTAGTGATATATATATATACATATATATACTAAAATACATACTATATATATTGACATATAAAATGTGGATGGGATTATAGGTAAGGAAGAATTAGTAGTTATAATAGTTAACATCAAAAAGATTAATTTGAAGTACTCTCTGGAGTTTTCAAGTTGTTTTTAGTATCAGTACTATTATACAACTCTAATATTAAACTAAACTGAAAATATAACTATTATACTGCATTAAAACTAGAGATGTGTGAAGCTGGATTTCAAAACACTACTTAATCATATGTGCTGAACTAAATATTAGTAATTTGTTACCTGATTTTTTTCTTTCATTGTTCTTTTTTTGTTTTGTTTTGTTTTTTGTTTTCTTAACATTATCAAAATCTTTCCTATGTTTTTTCTATCCAAAAACATTCTCCTTCTCTTCTTGAACTTTTGGTTTAGACCTTCATAGTTTGCCATTTCTCTCTTCTCTCTCTCTCTCTCTCTCTCTCTCTCTCTCTCTCTCTCTCTCTTTCTCTCTCTCTCTGTCTGTCTCTCTGTCTCTCTTATTTTGGTTAATTTGCAGCCTCTTTCCTTTAATCCCACTCAGGACAATATTTTATTGTTTTTCTACAGTTGGTATATCTGGTGACACATTTAAATACAAGGGACAAGGCATAGGTACTTTGTTGGTTGCCTGCCTAAGAGCTTTGTGCCTCATGAAGTTGAGTTATATTTGTAATAGGAAGGTCTGTCCAGTCATAGTTAGAGGAAGAAGCTGGAGCAATTTCTGTAAAGATTGAGTATTTCTGCTACATCACTAAGTACTCTGGTGAAAAACAAGTCTCAGGAACTATGAAAGCATTTTGTAAGCACTTCAGAATTCTTTTCTTCCCCCCCCCCCCTTCGGTAAATAAGGAGTACTTTTAGCTATGTGACTGGGTCAGCGCCCTGGAGCAAAAGTGAGGTCGAGGTGTGTCCTAAGCCAGATAATCTTGTCTTGAGACCTGCAGGAATAGGATCTTTCTCTTCCTGCCTTGGGTCTGCATATTCTGGCACATGTAGCATTTCAGCCTGTATCTCTGCCACCCTTGAACAGGTTGTGAGGCCTAGAAGCCAGATTATAGGCTAAACTTCTTATCTCCTTATAGATTCATGTCCCGCAAGCACCAGAAGTTCTTCTTCATGCAAATAAGGCATTCCAACCCCTTACCCCCAGACTATGATGTACCCTTACCCTAAAAGCCTCTACCTACTACATAAAGGTTTAAATAGCCTTTGTTTCTCCCAAATAAACAAGCTGCCCAAAGAAGCCTGCTTTCGGAGAGGTGTCTCTTCTCCCTCCAACTGAGTTCTCTGTCTCCCCAGCAGTTCATGCCTGGCTCTCCCTCTCAGGCCAGCAGTCATGATCACTGGTGAATACACCATTATGGGAGGGAGAGCAGAGTAGAGTGAGAACGACACTAATGGCTAGGTTCCTCCTGTGCTTTCTCCTTTTGTAGACTCAGATCACTTTTGTGCAGTTGAACATAGGCGGACATAATATATATATATATATATATATATATATATATATATATATATATATATATATATATGCCATATATGACATATGATATACATATATATCAAAAGAAACACATTTATGGAAGATTAAATCATAGGGAAACTATCTTGCTATATTAATTCTGGTAGAAAGGTATATCTAGGACCGAGAAAGGTGATTTAGCATTAGGGGACCTGAGATTGGTTCCTAGCAGCCACCAGGTGGCTCAAAACCATGTGTAACTCCAGTTCTAAGGGATTTGTTGTTCTGTTCTGTCCTCTGTGACCACCAATGAGGCATGCATGTGTTGCATATGTGTGTGCATGTGTAGGTACATACTCATACACACAAAATAAAATATTAAATATTTTAAGAAAAGGGAACGGTATCTGTTTTTATTGTGCTCAACTTCTGAAATTAAAATTTTAAAAATATTTTTGAACATTTTTTCACAAAATGTCAACAAACTTCAATCTTATACGATGAACTTAGAAATCATTTGAAATATATCTGAAAGTAATTTCTTCAACATTAACCTTAGGGTAAACTTGAATCTGTACAACAATAACAAGTTAACCACCTTGCTGTAGTGTTTAAGTCTAAAACTGAATTTAAAGATTACACTTCATTAAGGTAGCATGGTCTCCATGAGAGATTTAAAAATCCTTCCTAGTCCCTGTCTTGCTCATTACAATATTACTTAATCCCATCATCAAACTTGCCCTACTGTATAAGTTTGTATTGGTTGGAGATCTTTACTTTTCTTATTCTCTTCTATTGCTATTTTTATATTCAAAACCACAAACTAAGAAGCACTGCTTATTTTAATTCTCTGAATCCAAATCATAGCTCATGTCATATTCAAATTTCCAAAGATATTCAAACTCATATACTAAAATTGCATTTTCCCCTTATACCAAAAAAAATTTGTCTTTTTTTAGACGTTGTTAATTTGTATAAACGTCTAATCATTTAATTATTTAGACATCTTATTTTGTAGTTATGTTTATTGACTCAATAACTTCAACCAAATCATACAAGACTTTTTATGTCTTAACTTCCATTCCCTCATCTTTCTAGACATATTTAAGTTAGGCCTTTAATAGCTCTCACATATACTATACTAGTAAAACCATCCAACAATTTGCAAAGCTATCAACCTTTCCTCTGCTCCCAATCTCCAGCTCTAACTCCTCTTTACCACTGGGGAGATCCACATATTATTTCCTGTTAGAGGTTTTTAGATAACAGCATATATCAAACAGATTTCAAATACCTTTTGGAATTCTACTGAGACTCTTAAAGCCTCTATTGACATGTGGCATATAATCCTTCTACTCTCATTCTCCATATAAATTTGGACTGTATAAAATTCCGCTTGGTTGAACATCTCTTTTCTCTTTTCCAGTTCTGCACCTATATGCCCTTCTTTCTCTTGTTTCTGAACTGCCTGCTGGCTGCTGAATTCCTATTAATTTTTCAGATTCTTACTCCACTGATATTGTTGCAAAATTTATTTGTGCAATTTCCAAGGACAATGCCTAAGGTTTTCTTCCTAAATTTTTTCTTTCACTTACTACAGCATATAAACATTGATTTACAATAATTTTACTATTCAGATTTAACAGGTATGGACTTTTATGCGGAGAAATTTATATTCTTATAGTTGAAAATTCTCCAGCATACAATGTGGTGCATAAAATATTGTGGTGTCTTCTGTACACATATGAATTCTAGCTTTTTCCATTGGGTTTTAATGTTACTTTTATAGAAATCATATGAATTTTATAGAAGAGGTATTATTTTTTAAATAATATGAAAAAGTAAATGAATACATTAGGACATAAGATAAATGGTAAATATATAACACATTATCTATTACTTCTAAATAAATGATTTCATATATAAAGTATGTACTCTGAGATCAGATGAGATCAGGTACATTCAGGATGGTATGACTGTAACTGAAGCACCAACCAAGGACCAGGCATGGACCAGACCTAGATCCAGTACACATACATACCCAATGGGCAGCTTAGTCTCCATGTGGGTGCCCCCCAGAAAGAGGATGGGAGTTGGTCTCAATTGCATGCCCTTCTATAACTTCACATCGGAGTGGCTGCCTTGCCAAGACACTATGAAAGTGGAAGTTCACAGTCCTGATGAGACCTGAAGTGCTGCAGCAGGTTTGAGGTGGTCTTCAGTTTTTTGGATGTCAGATGGGGGTATAGGGGGATGAGGGAGGTACAGAGGGTAGAGACAGGGAGTAGAGGAAGGAGGGGGCTATGATTGAGATGTAAAGTAAATAACTAAATAAAATTGTGTGTATGCGTGTGTGTGTGTGTGTGTGTGTGTGTGTGTGTGTGTGTGTACTCTCCTTTATTCTGTCTCAGTAAGAGTTAATATTCAAATTTTGACATTTAAGTTTTTCCTATTTTAAATGCTATAACATAAGAACTAAAGGCAATGGCTGTGTGGTTAAAACATGCTCTCAAGTATATGACTTATTTATTTACAGTCAATTTCTAGCCTTTTTACTTATATGTATTTTATGAAGTTCTCTGTCTCTGTAATTCATTTAATATCTCTGTTAATGAAATTATACTCATGTAAACATCAGGCTATCTATAATCATTACTATGATCTGTGCTTGAAAGCCTGTCACTGTGTAACTAGTACTAGCTATAAATGTCTTACCTTAGCCTACACATTGGGTTATAAGTCTATACTACCTTGTTGATGTTATCGGTGTGATCATGAGGTCCTGAAATTAGGAGACTTGCAAGAATCAATATTCTTATGGTACTGAGTGTTACATTAAACATTTTAAATGAACTACACTACTTTTGCCATTTGAATTCAAAAGTCTATAAGCTTAATTCAGGTTTCCTTCACCTCCATTCACAGTTCCTCATGAATGCTGGTAAAAGGATTCACTGTGGAGACATACCCTTGGTTGAAAGGAGAGTGATATATTTAGCTATTACTGAGTCAGGAAATCCTCAAAGGCTCATGGCTTCATAGAGTTGCTTAGAGCATATTTGCTAAAAGAGCTATTGCCTTTATAAAAATTATAAATTAGTAGAAAGACATCTTTAGTAACATTCATTAAGTGACCAATGTTCCCTTCATGATGGAATGTTGCCAGTGTTTTGAAATGTGCTGCCTTTTGGGCTGGCTCATTACACCTGTGCAGTCATCTGATAGAGAAAAATTCTATAATAAGAAAAATATTAGTTAGAATTACTGAGGACATTAACTATGGTTAACTCTAGATTGGAAATAGAAATCATGGACTTACTCTGTCTCATATAAACAAAATAAGATTGACTATTAGGAGAATCAATTTCATGATATCAAGTACATTCATTGTAGGCATTATCTAAACCCTTTAATTATCATCTTTTACAATTGTATAAAATAAGTTCCTTGCAAATTTATCTGTAAATGTTTTGATTTCTTCAAATGAAAGGATAAGATAAGAGCCATACCCAAGCTTTATTAATACATGGCTTGGGCTTAGCCCGGAGAATTTCTACCAAACTATCCTTAGGCCTAGACAGCGAAGCTTCTAGTGTAATCTTCTGCAAGCCTGGATCTTAAAGGCTTCAGCTTCAAGCCTCCATCTGCTAACCTAGGCCTAGAATTTTTTAGCCTTCAAAACTTAATGCTGAATAAGCTCACCCTTCCTAATTCTTTTTGAACACTGGCTGGCTGGTTCAACTCAGTTGTTCTGGCTCAAATTTCAACAAGCTGATGGACTCAAATTGATTTCTTTCTGCTTCACACTTAATTTCTTTGTCTGGTAAAACTGTGCTTTAACTCCACAAAGTGAGCTGCAAGGATTCAACTGCTCTCAACTGAACTGGACCAAACTGTACTTTTCTCCTGAACTCTATTGTACTGTCTTCATGAACTCTCTCTCCACTGCTTTTCAGCATCCTTTGTTTTCTGTCTGTTTACCTGAGAATTGAAGGGATCCCATCTCTGACTAATTCTGTCAAATCTTTGATTCATCACTTTGACTACCCCTCAATTAGACTCTCAAACATGCCTGCTTCCTTCTTTAAACTAATCTTCCTTTCATTGTGTGGGACTAAAAATGTGTACTATGGGCATGTCTGCATTCCAGCCAGATCTAAGAGAACTAGGTTTTTGTATGTGATCATGTGCCAGAGCAGCAATGTTGCTGGATTAAAATGTCTCTACATTTATCTAATAGCTCCTTTTAAGACTATTAAATCTTAGTACATTACTACATCAATCTTCACATTTAAAGTAAATATCTAGTATTTGTCCTGCCTCACAAATATATCTGTCAGATATATTGGGCTAGAAGTCTGAAGATGATGCTCCAATATTATGTTGAGATTTGGGTGACTGTTCAGGCATCAAACTATCCCTGTCATTTTCTCACTGTGGAAGCTGCTTACCTGCCCATCCTGTCTACTCAGAAAATTAATTTTATTCCTATTCAAGTCTCTGATGGGGTTGAATACCAGATACTTTAGTTCTGTGATTAAGCTTAGTTGTTTTGGGTTTAAGATGCTTTTATGTCTAGAGAGATGTTTTAAGTTGATAAAGATGAGATATGATAGATATTGATTTACATTCATAATTCTAGATGCACAAAGATAGGAAAGATGTTCACTTTAAAGTTGTCAAAAATAATTTGCCAAGACACTATGAATATAACATATATATAATCCTGATTATTTTGTGGTTCTTAGTGCTATAAGTAGTTTATTGTATATATGTGTGTAATAATATAAATGTATATGTAAAAAATAATAAACTTGGTGAAATTTTTTAAAAAGACTGCTTAATCTTAGTATATTACTACATCAATCTTCATATTTAAAGTGAAAATCTAGTATATCTTATCTACTCTTGTAATTTAGAAATGTAAACTTTATAGATTTTATTAATTTATCACATTTTTAATAAATTAATTTGGTGGGTGTCCTCTTCTTTAAACTATTCTTTAAACAGAAATTCCTTAAGTGAGGACAATGATTGTGTATGATTGGTTCATATCTGAAAATTGTTTTAAAAATTAAAATCTGGGCATAGTATATAAAACTGCTATCCTAACAGTAGGAGTATAGCGTCACAGAAATCAGGAATCCATGATTATCCCAGACTACAGTGAGACCCTTTCTGTGGGGGTGGTTGAAAGGGAGAAGAAGAAGGAGAGATATACTCAGTTAGTTTTAACTGATTGACCTGGAATCAATTGGGAGGAAAGTCATGATAAAGAATTATTTGTCCTCACTACATCATATTTGTCTGTAGGAATGTCTCTGGAGAATTATGTAGACTATTAATTGAGGTAATAAGACCCATCATTATTTGTATCAATATACTAAATTCTATACCAATGATTAGACATAACCTTCATAATAATTAAGGCCTTGAGTTAAGGAGTAGGTTCAATTATCTAGCTTTTGTTCTATCCTCCCTCTGTGTTCCTATTTCTCCCTTTCTTTTCAGCTTTTATTTCCTTACCTACATATGCAAGATAAAGGAAAAGAGAGATTGATACAAAACATGGGCATGTCAAATACTTGTCAGATTTTAGCACAAGTATATATATCCTAAGTATAACAGATAGATATGACTATCAATATATGAGGTAAAATAGTTGAATAAGGTCTTCAAAAGCCTCAGAGACACACAGAATGTGGCATTTAAAGTTGTTTTTATAATCCTAAATTTCTTTGACACCAGGACAAGTTAACTCATGACAACACCCAGCCCACCTCAAAGAAGATGATGAACACCAAAGAGCCTACTTATGGAGATGCCTTCAAATGTGACAAAACAGCCACTGGGAAAAATGTCCTTGTTCCTCCCTCAAACAGAATTCCGCCTAAAAATGAGCGGCAGAATTGGCAGCAGCACTCTGCCAAAACAAGGTAAACAAGTCCTCAATATTTCCTGACTTGTGAATATGTCTGGCAGAGTTATTGGGCCAGAAAGCTGAAGATGAGACTCCAAAGTTATAGAGAATGTTGGTTGACTGTTTAGGCAGTAAACTGTCTAAGTCAATTTGTTCATTTTTGGAAGCTGCTAACCCGCACTGATGATTCACTCAGGAATTTAAGTTTTATTCCTTCTCAAGTCTTTCAGGGGAATTGAAGGACCAAAACATAGCTTTACCATTAAGTTTAGTTGGTTAGGGGATAAGATCTTTTTAGATCAAGATGATGAGGTTTAGTTATTAGAGTTGAGATAGGACAGATATTGAACTTCATTCAGAAATGTAGACCCAACAAGACAGGAAAGATGTTTACTTTAAGTTGGACAAATACAAATAGCCAAACCACTATGAAAGTAACATTGATAGAACTCATGATTGTCACATGGTTCTCTGTCCTGTGTGTAGTTTGTTTTATACATGTGTAATAAAATAAATGTATTTTAAAAATAAATAAATAAAAATAAGACTCATCATGAATGTGTCTAGCATCATTTTATAGGGTTGGCCTGAACTTTATAGAAATGTAGAAATGAGTATAAGAACAAGCAAGCAAATACCATGTACTCATGTTTTATTTGCCCCTTCTTGTAGGTATGGTGCTTCAAAGGCCATGCTTCTGTGTCCCCTACAATAATGGTTCATTACCTGGAATTGCAACCTACTGCCTTTTCTCTCTGAGATGCTTTTGGTCAGGATACATATAAAACAACATAAATAAAACCAGTACTTGTTGTAGGTGTCTAATTTTACTAAATTAAGAAACAGATCAATTAGGAAATTTATTTTTATGTCTACTTTAGGAGAGAGAAATGAAGCTGAAGATGTTTAGTGAGTATTAATTGAAATTCTTAAACTAATTTTTAATTTTCTTTCCATAGGTTTTTTTTCTGCAGATGTGATGATCTTTTTAATCACTCTCATCCAATTATGTTTTTGGACAGAAGCTATCCCTTGAGTAACCTTATAATTACTTAGATTAAATCTGTCTTGTTAAATTTGGCCCATCATTTGATCCTGTCAAGATCTTGGAACATTGTTCTGTCATAATTCCTTCCAAATTCATATAGTACATATTTTTGGACTTTCCTTGAATTTTCTAGCATAGCCGTCCAAAGGAAAACATGAATGTCTGTGCTTTTCTACCATCATCAAATGGACAGAGGTTCCTTATCAACACTTGATAATGGTCAGTTCACCAACCATCCATTTAACGGCACAAATATCTGTGAAACTTAGAAATGTCAGGACATGATAAAATTTCATTGTGATTATTTAATATTTATACTGGGGAAATTGTGAAATTCCTGAAATAAATACTTCATTCACCAATATAAACAAAAATAAAATCATAAAATAATGAGCATATTAATAGCATTTTATGAATTTGGAACACTGATATTTCATGCTGGTCTACTTCATAAAAGCTGTTGAGACTGGTCATTGTGTAAAGGAGGAAACACTTGATTCCACATAGAAGCAGGAACTTACCTCAGGGTTCGCTGCTAACCTGTGCATATGTTCTGGAGAATTACTGCCCACCCTAAAATGCACAGCAACAACGAAGATTTTTATAAGTGCTGAACAGCTCTATATTTGTACAAAAAAAGAAGACTGCATTATTTCATGTTTGTGATTGTATCTTATCTTTTGTGAAGAAAGAATTAAATTAAGAAAAGCTTATTGTGCCCTGAGATGCCTCTATACTTCTAGGATTTCCCTGCCCATCTCTCTCTCTCTATAAACATGCATGCACACACAGCTGAAGTCAAATATACAGAGGCACACTCAGATATTATTACATTATGTTTATTGCATTAAATACTGCAAGCAATAAAAAAGTTTTACCACTAATTTTATGACAATGTATATTACATATTAAAATAATGTATATTTATATACATATTACAAATATATATATATATATAAATGTATATGTATGTATACATATTATAAAACATTTCATATTTGCATAATTTTAAAAGTACATTTAATTTAATGTTTTATTTGTAAGTTTCTTATAGTAAAGAATTTAAGTTATACAAGTTGTCAGTTGATCAAATCATGGTCATGTCAATTGCTAGTCTATTTATATTATAAGACTATACATCCTAGGTTTAATTGATAGATATGGTTCTATAGATAGGTAAAATAGTTAGATAACATCTTCAAAAAACCTCAAAGACATACAGAATATGGCATTTAAAGATGTTTTTACTATTTTAATGTTTCATTGACAATTATATAGGTTAAGTCCTGGCAACACCTAGATTACCTCAAAGAAAATGATGAGCATCAAAGAACCTCTTTATGAAAATGGCTTCAAATGTGGCAGACAAGCCACTGGGAAAGCTGTCTTTATTTCAGCTACAGACAGAATTTTTCCTAAAAATGGGCAAGCTTGGATGTAAGCAGAGCCAACGGCCAAACTCCGCCAATACAAAGTAAACAAGCCCTCAATATTTCCTGCCTCACAAATATGTCTGTCAGATATACTGGGCCAGAAATGTGAAGATTATACTCCGAAGTTATGAAGAGTATTGGGTGACTGTTCCAGATAGTTTAATTTTATAATTAAGCTTAGTTTTTTAGGGCTTAAGATGCTTTTAGTTCTTAATGGGTGCTTTAAGTTGATAGAGATGAGATATGGTAGATATTGACTTATATTCAGAATTTTAGACTCACCAAGATAGGAAAGATGTTTTCTTTAAGGCTGCCAAAAACAAGTAGCCAAACACTATATAGATATATAACATTAATATAATTCCTCATTTTTTGCAGTTCTTCCTGTTGTATGTAGTTTATTCTATACATGGTTAATAATATAAATGTATAAATAAAAAATTGAAAAAAAAATTAAAAAATCTAATTACTTTACAGCCTGATCCTAGTCCCATCTCTCCTCTGTTCCTTGTCTCACACTCAAGCTCCCCTCCCTCCATTCTCCCCTCTTCTTCTTTCAGAGAAGGGGAGGCCCCCATGGCTAAAAATCCACCCTTATACCTCAAATTGCAGCAGGCCTCCACTGGGGCCTGATAAGGCAGCCCAGCTAGAGGAAAGGAATCCAGTGGCAGGAAAGAGAGTCAGAGACAAGTCCCTACTCTCATTGTTAGGGGACCAACATGTTGGCCATGTTTCACATCTGCTACATATGTATAAACAGCTTAGGTCCAGTCCTCCCATGCTTTTTAGTTAGTGATTCAGTCTCTGTGTGGGCCCCATGGGTCCAGATTAATTGACTCTGTAGGTCTTCTTGTGATATCCTTGACCCCTGCCACTCCCTCTATCATTCCTCTCAGTCTCTCACAAACTCCAGAATCTCAGCCTATTGTTTATCTGAGGGTCTCTGCTTCTGTTTCCATCAGCTGCTAGATAAAGCCTCTCAGAAGACAGTTATGCTAGGTCCTGTTTGCAAGCATAATGGCATATCATTAATAGTGACGGGGTTGGCTCTTTTCCATGGGGTACGTCTCAAGTTGGGCCCGTCATTGGTTTGCCATTCCCTCGGTCTCTTCCCCATCTTTATACCTATACTTCTTGTAGGCAAGGCAAAATTTGGGTCTGAAGATTTTCATGGGTCAATTGGTTTTCCACTCCCTCCACCGGAGGTCCCACCTTGCTATTGGAGGTGGTAACATCAAGCTTCTTGACCCTCCTGCTAGGAATCTCAGCTAGGGAAATCCCCATATCCCAGAGATGATCCCTGAATACCAATTTGCATTCTCTTTCTCAGTCCCTCCTTTCCCACAACCCTTCACACACATTATCCACACCCGAGTTACTCTTCTGACCCCCTCTCCCACCCATCTCCCTCCATACATTTCGGATGTCTATTTTATTTCCTGTTTTGACTGAGATTCAAGCATCTTCCCTTGGGCTCTTTGTGAATTATTTAGGTCTGTGGACTATCCCATGGTTATCCTGTACTTTAAGGATAATATTCACTTATGAGTACATGCGGTGCAAGTCTTTCTGTGTCTTGGTGAATTCATTCAAGATGATATTTCAAGTTCCATCCATTTGTCTGCAAATTCTGTGGTCTTTTGTTTTTTTGTTTTTTGTTTTCAAAATAATTGAGTAGTATTTCGTTGTGTAAATGTAACATATTTTCTTTATCTATTCTTCAGTTGAGGGACATCTAGGTTTTTTCTATGTTATAGCTATTAGGAATCAAGCTGAAATGAACATAGAATAACAAGTGTTCTTGTGGTATGGTGGAACATCTTTTGGGTACGTGCCCAGCAGTGGCATAGCTGGGACTTAAGGTAGAGGTATTCCCAACTTGTTTGTTTGTTTGTTTGTTTGTTTGTTTGTTTGTTTTTGAGATTTCCACAGAGGTCGTACAAGTTTGAACTCCCACCAGCAATGGATGAATCTACCCCTTGCTTAGCATCCTCACCAGCATGTGATGTCACCTGAGATTTTTTATCTCAGCCATTCTGACAGATGTAGAAGAGAATCTCATCGAGTCTTTTAAATTTGCATTTACCTGATGATTAAGAACATCGAACATTTCTTTAAGTGCTTCTCAGCCATTTGAGATTCCTCAGTTAAGAAAGTGGGTCAGAGGAGAGGACATCCGATTGAGGCTTTAGGCAAGAGTACCATGTGAGAAAGGGGAAATAGTAGGACCCACAGGGTCCTGGAAACCTGCAAGAAGAACTTTATGACAGGCAGATCTGGATCCTGGGGTCCTCCTCAAACTAAGGCACCAGCCAAGGAGAATATAGGCAGTAAGCTTCGAACCCCTACCAAGACCTAGCCGACGAACAGGATATTCTCCACCGCTGAGTGGAGAGTGAGATCTGACTCTCACACGAACTCTGGTGCCCCTTTTCTGACCATGTCCCCTGGATAGGGAGACCTGGTGGCACTCAGAGGAAGGATAGCAAGTTACCAAGAAGAGACTTGATATTCTAAGAGCATATTTAGGGGAAGGAGGTCTCCCTCAATCACAGACATAGGGGAGGGGAGAAGGGGAGAAATGGGAGGGAGGGAAGAATGGAAGGAAACAGGGGAAGGGCTAACAATCGAGATGTAATATGAATAAATTAATAAAATTAAAAAAAAAAAGAATTCTCTATTTAGCCAGGCGGTGATGGCTCATGCCTTTAATCCCAGCACTTGGGAGGCAGAGGCAGGTGGATCACTGTGAGTTCAAGGCCAGCCTGGTCTACAAAGTAAGTCCGGGACAGCCAAGGCTAACACGGAGACACCCTATCTTGAAAAACAAACAAAACAAAACAAACAAACAAAAAAGGAAGAAAGAATTCTGTATTTAGCTCTGTACCCCATTTTCAATTGAGTTATTTGGGTGTTTTTGGTGCTTAATTTCTTGAGTTCTTTATATATTTTCTTTTTTAATTTTATTTCATTATGTTTCTTTTTTAACATATATATATTATTACACATGGGTAAAATAAACTACATACAAAAGGAAGAACCATGAGACAATCAGTAATTATATAAATGTTACATTCATAGTGATTTGGATATTTGTATATGGCAAACTATATTAGGCATTGGTCAGATGTAGAGTTTTTAAAGATCTTTTCCCATTTAGTAGGCTGCAAATGTCCTTGGGTGGAGCATCTTTCTGGTATGTCCCCAGGAGTGGTGTAGCTGGGTCTTGAGGTAGATCCATTCCCAATTTTCTGAGAATGTGCCAGATTGATTACCAAAGTGGTTGTACAAGTTTTCACTCCCACCAGCAATGGAGGAATGTTCTCCCTTCTCCACATCCTCGCCAGCATGTGATATCACTTGCATTTTTGATCTTAGCGATTCTGATGGGTGTAAGATGGAATCTCAAAGCCATTTTGACTTGCATTTCCCTCATGACTAGAGTTGTCAAACATTTCTTTTAGTGTTTCTCATCCATTCTATGTTAGTCTGCTGGGAATTCTCTGTTTAGCTCTGTACCCCAGTTTTAATTGAGCTATTTGATTTGGTGTGGTTTCATTTCTTGAGTTCTTTATATATTTTGAATAATAGTCCTTTGTTGGATATAGGGTTGCTGAAAATCTTTTCCCAGTTTGTAGGCTGTTGTCTTGTCTAAGCCTCCTCAAATTTATATGAAGAAAAAATGCTCTGATATAAAATATAGGTTCTTTAACAACATTTGATGAGAAATAAGTGTGCTGCAAAATTTTATATTTCTATACTGAGATTTAGATGTTGCTATGTCATGTAAAGTGTGTGTGTGTGTGTGTACATATTTTCAAAGAAATTTTCTAACATACTCAACTATGACACTTGTGTTGCAAGCACAAATATTAGAATGGGAACAATACAGAGATTATCTGGAGTCTTGTCCAAGGAAACAGACAAATTCATGAAACATTTTCTATATTTTAGAATCATGGATTACACATAACCCCCTTGACAAATTTTCATCAGTTTTTATCTTATAAACATTCTGGTTTAACTAACATATGCCTTACAACACTGTTGGGGGTAACTGAGAATATTTGCTTAATGTTAAAATGTATATTCATGTTTGATTTAAACTTGCTTTGTGTTTGTTTGGTTGGCTGATTTGGTTTGGTTTTTAAGAGATAGGGCTTCTTTTGTGTAGTCTTGGCTGTTGTGGAACTAGATCTGTAGATCACAGTGGCCTCATAATCCCCCTGCCTCTGACTCCAAAGCAGTAAAGTTGTTCACCACCATCATCACCATCCAGTTTGATTAGAATTGCTGGGGTTGGAGAGATGGCTCAGTGGTTAAGAGCATTGACTGTTCTTCCAAAGTTACTTAGTTTAATTGCCAGCATCCATATGGTAACCCACAACTCTCAGTAACTCCAGTTCCAGGGCATCTGACATCCTCACACATACATACATGCAAGCAAAACACCAACTCCCATAATTTCCTTTTATTTCATGTCCAATAGAGGCAAAATAATTGGGTCAACCATTTAAAGTCCAGGATGGCCTGGACTATACAGCAGAAAACTTAGTAAAAATATACATGAGGCTTTAGAAAGTAAAATCCCATTTTGTTCTGTCTAGATTCTTAATATTAGATTAAAATTAATCAACTGTAGAAAATCAGCGTTAATTAAATGGTTTATAAGGAGATATAATGAATACTGGTGATTTAGTATTTCATTTCTTCTCTGCTTTCTGTGACTGTACTCTATATCTCCCTAATAATACCATGAATGTTATGTTAACACTCGATATTTCTTATGAAATATCTACTAAGTTAGACCCAGTAAATGGCTATATAACCCATAAATGAAAAGTGAAATAGTAATTCGAACATATTCAGTTTCACACAAATAGAAAACAAGGCTTAGAAGCAATATCTTGTGCTGCTTAGAATTGCAGTACACACACACACAACCATTATCTCCTAGGTTGATTCTGTCCTTTGGCAACCATTAACAGTGATGCAAAGAAAATTGGGTTCAAATATTTATTTGGCATTTTCTTTGCATATAGATCCAGTTTTAGTTTTCCATTCATATGGCGGCTCTACTTTCAGTATTTTTTTCTTTTTTTTTTTATTATTAATTTATTCTTGTTACATCTCAATGTTTATCCCATCCCTTGTATCCTCCCATTCCTCCCCCCCCCCCTTTTTCCACCATGGTTATATTACTTTACATTTTTTCTGTCTTGTTGCACATCCATGACAATATTTGTTACTGTTCATGTGTTTGATAATAGCTCTTCTTACAGGTGTGATGAATGGTGTGCCTTTTCATTTTACATCTTATAGAACATACCAGTAAATGGAATAACCAAGGAAGCCTTGAAAGTGTCATTCTTTCATCCACAGTAGATAACATGAGAGGTAGCTTTCACACATCCCCTGCTTTTCAGAAGAGAACAGTTGGGGGCCGTTAGATTTATTAGCCTTTTTGCCATCCTCCTGCTGGGACCGAAATCTTATTACTATTAAATCTGACAGCTCTCCTACAGTGATTAAGAACAGCTTTCCCTGGATATGGATATATCATGTGACTTTGTAGTTTAATGGACTGGGTAGGCCACCTTTCCTCACTCTGGTACATGCTCCAGAACAAGGATTTTTTCCAGTTACAAGATACTGAAGGACACAAAGGCATGCCTGTGTTTGAAAGCAAATTTTTTTGTTTGTTTGTTTTGGTTTTGGTTTTTTTTTTTTTTTTTTTTTTTTTGGATTTTGACTTTCCTATCATCTCCATGAAATAAATCTTTAGAGGTAGAAATTGCACACACAAGCAGGTATTGTATTTATTTTGTACAGAAAGACTTAATTAGAAACCATGGAATATTTTTCAGAAAAAAAAATATGTCCACCTTGTACAGTGCTAGCTTCCCATGAACACTGTGTTATAATGCCTGGCTTTTATGAATTCCTGGATGCTTGAAATCCAGTGCTTATGCATTCACTGCAAGGGCACTTGCTCTCTGAGACATCTCCCCAGCCCTCTCTCTGGATTTCTGTTGTACCTATATTTTTCCATATTATTCTCTGATTAATATTTTTATTTATTTTCAGACATAATTACTTTTGTTTTCAATTACTAAAGTGAGTAATACACCTTTATGAAATTTAGCAAGCATTGTATCAAATATTGCTAAGTATCGGTCACAACTTAATTATGTATACATTTTTTCTTCTCATTTTATATTTGAACCATACTGTAAAGTAAAAGGTTACGCTTACAGACTTCTAAACCCATCTTTTTCTACTAGGTTTTATTCACAATAATTTAATCACTTATACTTAGTCTTGTCTTTCATGAGAGTGTGCATAACTTACAGAATACATATTTAACAAAGATTAAGAGAGAAATAGTGATTTGATGGAGATCTCATGGTTAATATAGTAAACTTAATTCCCTTGTTTGTGGAAGTGATATACTAGAATTAAGATCATTTAATGAAATTGGAAAAAAATAAAATATAATAATAAAGACAAATGTAGGTTAGTGAGATAGATAGCTCATCAGGTAAAGGCACTTGCTTTCATTCCATTCCGCTTAAATGGAATCACTCGAACTCACATGCTGAAAAAAAGAGGATTGACCCCCACAAATGTCTTCTGATGTCAACACCTTTGCCATGTCATTTATGCCTATGTGCACACACATACACACCCACACACCCACACATGCATTTTATGTAGCCATTTGGTAAGTGTGTCATAGAGAAATTTTCCCTCAATGACCTATATAAATATACATAAGTTTAAGAATTGAAGAATTATTTCATAGCAATTTTAGACAGGCTTTTAACCACATACAGAAAAATCAAATTTTATATTTCTAATTAACTCTGAGTCCAGAAAACAAAAATTAAAATATGCAGAAGTTTACTTTGCCATGACTACAGTTCTTTTCTTTGTCCTTGTCATTTGGTTTGAGTTTTTTGTTTGCTTGTTTTGTTTTTGAGACAGGGTTTCTTTGCATATCCTTGGCTGTGCAGGAACTAGCTCTATAGAACAAGTTTGCCTAGAACTCACAGAGCTCCACCTACCTTTGTCTCCTGAGTGTTGTGATTAAAGGTGTGCTTTCCATGTTCACTTGTTCTTAAGAAATCACATCGGAGAGACTGTATGAGTGTAGCTCTGATATCCCTAAGAGACATGCTTTGACTCAACTCTACCCAAAGAACCATGAAGCAACTAAGGAATTCTCAGAGTGGTAGAAATAGTCTTCTCTAGGAAGGAGCACAGCAGTTGGTTATCCAAAATCAAGTATCAAATGGTCACATCCACAAACACACATACTAGGGACACTATACAGATTGAGCTACAGGAATGAACAAAATATAAATGAGTGTTTAAATCCCCACATATAGAATTTACTTTCTATTTTCATTCAACCTGAAAACCATTTTTGCACTTGTGATTATTTTTTACTTCAAAACCTTTTCACAGGAGCAAGACAGGAAAATTTTACAAGGCAAAACTTCTTCTACACCATTGGGACATTTACTCTGTTCCACTTTCTGTATATATTTATGTATGAATACATACTAGCACAGTCATCTCAATTTGTGTTAACATTAATTATACTGTTGCTGGAGGCTGATAATGTGGAACAACTCATTTCAAGTGTGATAATATCTGGAGATAGGATGACAGGACATGGGTCCTCCTCCAATCTGTCTGCTTATCTACCTTGATGTTACCATTGTTCTTTGCACTCTGATATTATACACACCACCCACACACATATATGCACACACACACACACACACACACACACACACACACACACACACACACTCACCACAATTTTCCATTCCTCATATTGCTATTTCTAGATTGTGTGTAACTCTACAGTCCTTTGGGCATAAGTCAGCCTTCTAAATTTTTTTGTCTTACTCTTGTGAGAAAATATTTGAAATAGTAAAAAACAAACAAAAACAAAACAAAACAAAACAAAAACAAAACACACACACACAAACACACAAGTGAAAAAATGGCTTTAGGTCCCCTGAAAAATAGAAAGTGAGTTCTATTTGTGGGATTTTAAACACTCATTTATCTAGTTTGTCTATTCCTGTGGCAGGAATAGTAAAGAGGATTTTTAATATAAACACTCAGAATAAAGACATTAAGGTTCCTTTTAGAACGAAGAGCCAAATTCATTTTGGACTTATATGTGGTTTTAAATCATCATCCACACTGTAGATGGAATTTTAACTATTTCTTTATGAATGAAACATATTCTAGTGGTAGAACACAAGCAGAATTTCCTAGGGAAAAGTATAAATTTCCCTAACATTGCAGTAACAAGGCTTTTGCATTAAATCTCATAGTCATATTGCTTGAGCTGAGTGTAGCAGCATTCAGTCCTGAGGGAAATTTCATTTGCATTTCACTCACAGCTTGATGTCCTCAAATGAACACAGTCAAGTGCACAACATGCCACCTGATATTTCCTAGAAGAATCATAAATGTGAAGTTCAAAGGAAGGAAGAGGTTTATTCCACTCCAGTTATTTGGTGTAAGTTCACTTGGAGAGATAGAACATACCTCATTCAGTTTAATGTATGT
Source organism: Acomys russatus (assembly GCF_903995435.1). Classification (NCBI taxonomy): domain Eukaryota; kingdom Metazoa; phylum Chordata; class Mammalia; order Rodentia; family Muridae; genus Acomys; species Acomys russatus. Next base: position 72,713,720 of record NC_067137.1, read on the forward strand.
AAATGATGCCTATAGAAGATGATGGAAATCAGAGGCAAAGATTCCCCAAGTTCTGCCTCTGAGACTCAATCAGGTTATATGATGTTGGAAGGAAGGCCATAAAACATTGCCCAAGAAAGTGAAGAAGAGTTTGTCAGAGACTGGGAAATATACAAGAGTGTAGTAATTTGGGACTGATATTCAGAGAAAAACAAGCATTGTAAATAAGCATTAGATTATATTCATTTCTTCTACATTATTTTTGGTATATGGACATGGGAGATGCTAAGATAATGTAGCATGCCACATCCTATTGGCCTGAAACAGCAAGAAAATTGATATAGACAAATGGTTTAGTACAAAACTGGACCCCAAAAGGTCAGTGCTGGTGGCAATATCCTAAATAAAAGAAAGGACTCTAACCAGAAAAACAGAAGGATTACTATTAGGAAAACGGAGGCTAAACTCAACATACCCAAGGAATCTCCTAAGGCAACTTTCTGTTTGACAGGTTAGTCTCTGTTTTTCAAGAAAACCACTACCTCCATTGTTAATCTGCTGACAAAAATCAAGTATTTCACGAAAGGGATTCTAGTTCAGAGTCAATCTGGAGAACTTTCATCAGCTGAAAGATCCTCACCCTGATGGCTACCATATAAAATATTCTTGCTTTGCCACCACTTTGCTTCTCTACACTTTGCTTCTCTACATGGTATCCTTGGCATGTTAGTTCTCAATAACCTTTCTTTCTGCACAGCAAGCAGTATAAGTTAGTGGTTTCACTGCTCCCTTATATTTAGTGCTGAAACCGGAGAGGGACACTAGGTTCTCACAAAAGCCATCTTCCCTCTAACTGAACCAAAGTACCAATTTGAGCCTCCTGGGAACAGATAATTTGCCTACACAGGCTTCTGACACAAACTATATCTGAGTCCAAATTTAGAGCTCATCACTTCAGCCACTTTTCTCTTTCATATATTGCACCCAGTTGTCTCTCTAAGCCGATTCTGTTAAATGTCCTCTAGGAGCTGCCTGCCCCATCTTTCTTGGCTGCTCATTAGGGCATGCTCTGTCTGTCTCTTGCTTACTGGATTCTGCTCAACTAAAACCACACTGGTACCCCAGGTAGCTCCACACACACCCCTTAGCACCCCAACACATAGAAATGGACTGATGCCTCTCCAATGTGATACAGGGTATCTCTCTGACAAGCCTCAATCCTTTTGGGGACATGCTTGGATTGAGACTGTTCCACAGGACTTACTTTTTCCTCCCTGTGTCTCTGTTTCTATGATAATTGTCTTCTCTCACTCTTTTAAGGGCATCTCTCTTCCTTCTTTAAAATAACCATGATCTCTTCCCACTGAAAACTGTACTCTAACTTCTATTGCCTGTCTCCTGTAGCCTCCTTCCCTCTTTGGACTCAGAGGCACCATTAAGCTTTGCCACCCTACTTTTTACTACAGCATGGAATAGCCTCAATACACACTCAAAAATTAGTCTCAAAGGACAGATAATCTCACATTTAATTTCCAAATACTCATTGCTCTTGAAAAATTTAGCCTAGTGATGGGCAAGTAGTCTGAGAACCCCTTCTGTATTCAGGCTTTCTTTGTCTTCCATTCTCACCCTTCCCTCTCTACCTCACACCATACAGACATTCTACTGTCAAAGGCAAAATCTTCTCCCAAAGCTGACCAGAACACAGAGCCCTTGGCTTCCTCTCCTTTTGACTTTGACTTAAAGAACATGGCCCCTCCACTGGAGCTCTTCATCCTAAGCAACTGGATGACTCCATGTAGGTCCACCTCAACCTTGTCTACTAGTGCCCTTCCAGCCCACTCTCGATTGCTTATTTATCTCTACCTCATGGTCCTTCTCCTCAACAACTCTGGCAGCTTATGCTTGCTCCCATACAGATGGTCTTTATTCCTCTAGAGAAGTAACTGGACCTCCAGACATTACACACACACACACACACACACACACACACACACACACACACACACACACCTCCTTTTTTATGCTGATCTCTTCCAACTAGAAAAGTGACTTTGTTCCTTATCTCCGTAGCTTTTAACCTCACCAAAGAATTCAAGAGCCTCATCCAAACCTATAGCATCATTTGACATGATCTGTATGTTACTTTTTCCTCTATTTTCACCTCCTAGGAAAAGGAAAGCTTCTAGAAAGCCACTGTAGTCCATGAAGTTGATGTCTACTGCCCAGAAACTTCATATCCCATGGTGGTTGTGCCAACTCTTTGAGCAGATCCCCAGTAGAATTACAAATTGACTGAGAATCAGAAACATTTTGAGGATCCCAAGATAAAATGGTTATTTCTCTCCTGGCAGACTTCCACAGGCCTACCATAGGGTGTTTAATTTTGATAAACTGAATGGGCTCACCCAGAGGCATCTGAAAAAATCCTTCAGTATTCCTCTCCTGACTCAGAGAGGCTTGCATCATGTACAAAAAGCTAGATCTCAATTCTCAAGAGGGAATGCTTGTCCTCGAGTCTTTTTTAAAAATATTTATTCATATTACATCTCAATGGTTATCCCATCCCTTGTATCCTCCCATTCTTCCCTCCCTCCCATTTTCCCCTTATTCCCCTCCCCTATGAATGTAACTGAAGGGGATTTCCTCCCCCTGTATATGCTCATAGGGTATCAAGTCTCTTCTTCGTAGCCTGCAATCCTTCCTCTGAGTGCCACCAGGTCTCCCCATCCAGGGGACATAGTCAAATATGGGGCACCAGAGTTCGTGTTGTCCTCGAGTCTTAATTTCTCTCTCAGTCAGCTCTTAATAGTGGAAAATTTAAGATATTAGATGATGGCCCTCATGATCCCCAGAAAGAACTGATGTATATGACATTTAAGTCATTTAATGGAAGGGAGGAACAGGAAAATATCTAAAATTAAAAGGGCTCCCATTGATAGACATAAATATGAGCTTCTCACAGGAGGTTCAAGACCATCTCCAAAGAAGATGGAGCACATCAAAACACTCCTCCTGGAGCTTGCTCAAGTGAGGTAACACTAGCCGCTGGGTAAATTCCTGCATTTCTCTTCACTTGCTGCCAGGACACTGCCCAATTCTAGACAGGGAGAACCTTTGAGGCCAGACTGTACCTCTTTACCTAACCAAGGTAGGTCAGTCCCCCATGTTCCATCTTACAGGAAAATCTCTCAGATCTTCTGGTCTGGCAACTGAAGATGGGTGTTACACTAGGACTTATGCCCCCAGTAAGCCATCAGGATTACTACAGAGGAACCTAGGGGTATTGTCCAGGTAGTGGTTAATTTCCTTCATTTTGAATAGACTTGGCAGCTATTCAGTTTATTCTTACTTCTTACTTCAGTAAAACTTATCCTTCTCAGAGCTATGTGATAGGTGTTGAAGGCCCCTCAATCCTGGGGCTACAGGGCTCCTCCTCTGTTCCATCCAAGGTCACTCCTCACCCCTGCATTATGCTTAGTTACTCTGCTGCATTATCAGGCAGAGATAGCATGGCTAATTCACAGTCTTACTTTTAATTTTAGCAAATTCCTTCTGGAATATTCTCTCTTACAGAAACAGATGCTTCTTTCTATCCTCTTCCAGACTACCTCATAGACCTAAAGTTTGGGACATTTTGTCTATTTTGATGGCTTCCCATCATCCCCTCATTTAGATTCTACTCTAGTATCATCTCCTATAACTATTAGTACAATATCTCTTTGAAGCATAGACAAGGCTTAAAACCTACTAAACAATACCTTTTTTTTTTATTAATTTATTCTTGTTACATCTCAATGGTTATCCCATCCCTTGTGTCGTCCCATTCCTCCCCCCCCCCCCATTTTCCCATTATTCCCCTCCCCTATGACTGTTCCTGAGGGGGATCACCTCCCCCTGTATATTCTCATAGGGTATCAAGTCTCTTCTTGGCTACCAGCTGTCCTTCCTGAGTGCCACCAGGTCTCCCCCTCCAGGGGACATGGTCAAATGTAAGGCACCAGAGTATGTGAGAAAGTCATATCACACTCTCCACTCAACTGTGGAGAATATTCTGACCATTGGCTAGATCTGGGTAGGGGTTTAAAGTTTACCTCCTGTATTGTCCTTGGCTGGTGTCTTAGTTTGAGCAGGACCCCTGGGCCCAAATCTGCCTATCATATTGTTCTACTTGTAGATTTCTAAGACCCTCTGTATCCTTTTATTTTGCTATTCTCCCATGCATCTCTCATTTAGAGTCCCAATAGGATGCCCTCCCCTCTGTCCTAGTGTCCTGGTAAGTGATGGCTCAGCCGTTAAAGGCTAGGCTCACAACCAAAAACAATACCTTTTTAATACAGGCTATAACACCCTTATCTTGACTGTCACAAAGCCTGATGGCTGGTCCAGAACCTCAATATTAGTAACACAGAAGTCATTCCTATCAACCTGGTGGTGCTTTACCCTTACATCCTATTTTCTACAATTCCTTCCTCCATGTCTCCTTTTACCATTCTATACCTTAATAGTGTTTTCTTCACTATTACTTTACTCCCAGATTCACATAATCTTTGTTTTCCTCTGACAATGGAATAGTATCTCAGCTTACTTGTCTGTCCTGTGGCAGGGGTTTGAAGGTACCTCAATTTCTCTGGCTAGGCTGTGGCCACTGACCTCCTTTGTCTTGACCTGTCCCCAAGTTGCTTAGATGACCTTCTACTATGGAACCTATTACTCTTGTTGTCATAACAATAGGCTATTCAGGTTCTTAACTTTCTAGCAAACAATGAATACAAAGGATTTCCTTTTATAGGTCAATGTTCTGTCCTTCAGATCAGTTATCGAGGCTTTCTACTATCCCCCAACTCCATAAGCTTACCCTCAAACGAATGCAATATATGTTCCTTCACACTTCCAACACCATGGAAAAGATTCTCTCCTTTTGTGGCCTTGCTGGATATCTCAGAACCTGTATTCCAACTCTGTTCTTACTTGACCTGACTATGAAGCAGCTAAGGGCCAACTAACTGAGCCTCTAAATCTTACCAAGCCTTCCATGCCTGCTTTCTTTCACATATGACAGGCACTTGAACGATCCCCTGGTCTGGCTTTTCTAGACCAAGTCTTTATCTCAAATACTGTTGAAAACTGGGGAGTAACTCTGAGGGTTTGGGAACCAATGAGAGTATCCACCTTTGCGCCTGTTGCCTGTCTTTAAAAGCGAAGCTAATATAACAGTTAAAGGATGGCATTCTTCCCTATGAGAATCATCCCTATTAGCCCAGAATGACTCTATGCTTACTTTGTGTATGTTCTCTGTCTCCTTCTCTGTGTCTTGTGTGTTTCTGTGTGTGACTGTCTCTCTCTCTGCCTCTGTCTGTCTGTTCTCTCTCTCTCTCTCTCTCTCTCTCTCTCTCTCTCTCTCTCTCTCTCTCTCTCTCTCTCTCTCTCTCTCTCTCCCTCTCTCTCCCTCCCTCTCTCTCTCTCCACACATGTTCAGTGATCACACCTATCACAGGAGAGCTTCTGTATTTTGTCCCTTAGTAAGCTTGAACTTTTTCACATTAACTTCCTAGAAATGTCTTATCTAACCTAATTCTTGCCCTCACTCATTCCTGCTAAAACCACTTCAAATAATTATAATACAAAAATACACAACTTCCTATTTCCCTTTTGTCATGTCCTGACTATATTTTGTGCATATATATAAGATGATCTCTCCTAAAAAATAGGCTGTGCCATAGTCTCCTCTCATCTGCCCATAGAGTCTGCCCATTTAATAACATGCATTTTTTTCTCATAAGGCAGAGCTCATAGCCCTACCTAGGGCCATTATTTAGTAGTAACCAAAACCATCAACATACACAAATTTGAAATATGCTTTTTACATCCTTCTTCAATATGCCTCCATTTTGCAGGAGAGGAGCATCCTTAACACCAAGGGTACATCTATTACCAACCTACTTATAATCTCCAATCTTAAGGTTGCTAGAAGCATTTTATTTTCCCAAGCATGGGATAATAATTCTCTGTTAATGTTACCAAGTCAAAACTAACAATATAACCTTGGGGAATTATTTCACTGATACAACTGCTAGGGAGGTCAGCCAACACCCCTACCCTCTTTCCTCTGTTCTCCTGTTGGCTCCTCCAAGCTTAACTCATACCTACTCTGAGTCCTAGTGACAGTCTCTCTGAGGTACAGGAGAAGTTATAGGCACTCAGAGTTGGCTTTTTCTATAGGACAGATACTGTCTCACTGATGCTCAAGCAAAGTCCTTCCTGACAGCTATTTTTAAGTCTTTTCACATTGGATCTTGACTTCTCTACCACTTCCTTTAACCCATTATCTTCCATCCCAGCCTTTATTCTCTTCTTGACTCAGGGATACTTCCCCTGCACCCAAACCTTCACAGAGGAGACTTATAAAACCCAACTTCCTTCAACCCATACAAAATTTTGTATATTCTTCTGGGTGAGGACTGGCAGATAGATTTCACAAACATTCCTCCAAACGAAAGACATGGACATCTTTTTACTATGGTAATCACTTTCTCAGGATGGATAGAAGGTTTACCTACTACAGCTGAGACTGTATCAGTGGACTGTTCATGTTGGAAGGACTCTGCTGTTGAAGGTTGCAGCCTCCATGACTAAATAGCACACTGAGCTCTGCACAAGATGGAGAACTCTCTTCCCCCAAAGGACCTTCTTATTTTTCACCCATCCTTATTTGGAGGATGTCCCTGAGATGGATGCCTGGCATATGGTAGAAGTTGCCTCTTACATAGCTTCCTGCAGAGTGCCTTCCCCCCAGCTGCTTATATGATAATTAGGTAGAGTGGCCCTGCATGGTTGATAGGACTTTGCTGTTTAATGCAAATTAAGTATACTGTGAGCACCTATCAGACTACCTCCTGGCCACTTCCCTTCTCTGATATAGTCCCCTCAACTCTAGACTAAAGTTATCTGCCTACCTAAAGCTGGTCCCAAAATCTGTCATTACCTTTTGCTCACTGCCCTCTGATCCCTGCATCCAACCCTATGCCTCTGATCCTCCTGCCCTTGTGGGATGGTGGCTAAACGGCCCTGAGTAAAAAGTAGCTCACATGTTACCACCTCATGAGTTATAATTTATCTAGATTAGGACTTCCTAGATTCATATACTTTAATAGTGACACAGAAACATGCTGATCATTCCTCCCTAAGCCTTCTACTGATCTTAGCACCCAACACATTTTTTTTTCTATGAGATTGAGTTTATCAAAATATCTCTTCCCACAAGCTGTCAATCCATGCTGTAAAAGTACATGACTGGACATCCCCGTAGTACCAATGGTGCCTAAGATTCAGGGAGTCATGACTTGGATCTGTTTCTAACAGCTCAAATGGTTACTGGGTCCCTTCTCTGATGAGTACTACAACCTGTCAAAAGGTTCACTCAAACTTAAATTGTATGACTTAACTTCCATCCTTGATGACATCTAATTTGGGCTCTGTCCTTCCCCTGCTCCTGGAGGTCTTCTCTGTCTTCTAGACCTCCTAGATAGCTCAAAGAACATGGAAATTCAAATAGATGTTATTTACTCAAACTAATAAACTCCCTATTTCCTCTTTATGCATAACTTGCAGAAGCTACTCAGAGGTCTCCCTCACTGATTTTCTTTCCCTGAGCAGCCTGCCTCTTCAACTTTGACAATAACAAATCTGACCTCAATTCCCCTAGTAACACCAAATGCCTTTATCTCCTCCAAGACAAAATAAACTTCTTCTGTGTTGTGCCCAAATTGGAGGTGTAAGTATAATTACTCTAAGTCAGAATAGGGCTTATAACCTCAAAAACACTGGCATAGGTCTATGTAAGCTATGGTCACCTTCATCTGATACCACTAGGATGAAAAATGGGCCTAAGCAGTTGTGGAACAATCTGCAGCCATATGGCTTCATTTAGGTCATCACAGAGTGAAAGAGATCTAATTTTTAGATTCCTTGAGGGAGCACTAGCTACCAATTTAGATGATATATTTGAGTTTATTGGTGATTGGAATACACCCTGTAGTTGAAGCAGCATGACATCTCCCAAAGCTCCCCCTAAAGCTTGACTGTGAGTCTTGGCATCTGATTCAATTAGCTGCTGGGTGGAGCCTATAAGAGGACAGTTATGTTAGGATCTGGTCTGTAACCATAAAAGAGTATCATTAATGTTGTTAGGGATTGGTTCTTTCTCAAGGGGTGGTTCTCGGGTTGAGCCTGGCATTGGTTGGACGTACTGCTCAGTCTCCATCTTTATATCTCCACATTTTGTAGGCAGAGTAAATTTTGAGTCAAATGTTTTGTAGGTGGAATGGTGTTCCCCTCCCACCATTATGTCTTGCCTGGCAAGAAGATGCTGAGACTCACGGCCAAGCATTAGGCAGAGCTGAGGGAGTCCTGTGGAAGAGTGGGAGGTGGAGGGTGGAGAGACCTAGAGGGGACAAGTATACCAGAAGAAGAAAAACAGTCAACTAACATAGGCCCATAGATACTTACACAGATGGAAGTACCAACCAAAGAGCATGCATGGACTGTACTTAGGCTCACTTGCACATATGTAGCTAATGGACAGTTTGATCTTCATATGGGTTTCCTAGTAAGTTGAGCAGCTGCTGGCTATGATATGGACTCTATTGGCTGCTTTTGTTCATTTCCCCCTAACTGTGCTGCCTTGCCTTACCTCAGTGGATGAGGATGAGCTCAGTTCTGATGTGACTTGATGTTCTGGGGTGGGTTGAGGGGACTTTCTTTTCCTGAGGGGAAGGGGAGAACAGATAGGGAAAGAGAGTTGGAGAAAGGGACATGGAAGAAAGGATGGAGGGTGCTACTATCAGTGTGTAAAATGAATATATAAATTAACAATATTTTTTAAAAAAGAAAAAAGAATAGAGAAATAAGTTTGGAGAGGGAGTAAGAGAAGAAATGAGGGTAGAGATCAGACCTGGGGAGAACAGGGACAGGATGACAAAGGACTTTCAGAGAAAAGAGAAACCATAGTTAGTGTCATCACTGTGAAAAGCTGGAGACCTAAGGCAGGGTAGGCTACTGGAAGGATATGTGGTGACTTTGGATGAGACACCTAGTAGCAGGGGTAATGAAGACTGAAGAGGACACCTTCTAACTAGACAAGACTCCTTGTGGAGAAAAGAAGCACCATCCCACCCAGGAAGCCTTTGACCCAAAATAAACCCTGCATACAAGATGTGCAAGGATAAATATAGAGCAGAGATTAAGAGAATGTCCAATGAAGCCTAGCCAAACCTGAGACACACCCCATGGGAGAGAGCCAACCTCTGACACTGTTAAAGATACTCTGCTATGCTTGCAGATAAAACCCTAGCATAGCTGGCCCCTAAGAGGCTCCACCTAGCAGTGGATCACAGCCAAATGTCAGGATGAGCATAGAGAATCTTGTAGAAGTATAGAGGGAAGAGATAGAAGGACATGGATGGGACAGGAGCTCCACAAGAATACCAACATGGCCCAAGGGGGCTCATAGACTGAAGCACCAACAAAGGACCATGCATGAACTGGACCTAACCCCCCATAGTGATGCATGTAATGGGCAGCTCTGTCTTCATGTGGGTTCCCTGGTAAGGGGAGTGGAGACTGTCTTTGACATGGAATCTGTTGCCTGCTTTTTTATTTCTTCCACCTTGGCCAGGCCACAGGGGAAGTCATGATGCAACTTGATGTGGTTGGGTGGGTTGGAAGGTCCCTTTTCTGAGGAGTAAGGGAGGGGCAAGAGGAAAGGAGGGTAGGACTGGGAGGATAGGAGGGAAGGGGATGTAAAGTGAATAAATAAAATATATATATTTTTAAAATGAGAATATTCTAAACAACTCCCTGAGTCTTCTCCATGCCTAAAGCAGCAACAGTGGGTCCCTTACCACAACCTTGAAAGCGTTTCTTTACAACAATCCTTTGAAACAGATAACCCTATTATTACTTAACTAAACTCCATGTTTCATAACTCACAAATCAGTTCTTTTCCTTTTTACCACCATGCTTCTCTATTATTTAGAAACACAGGTGACTGCCTCTTCAGCATCATTTCTAGTTTTGTACTTGACCAGCCATCACTAATATCTTGATTTGGGAAACATTACTTGCCCCAGAAGGAAACATGTTCTGGTGTTACTCCAAGCTCTACCAGCATATAGACAAATCCACACAAAAACCCTTTTTCTGCACTCTGTTACTACCCACTTCATGTAGTACACTGGAGGAGAGTTCTACAGTCTTCTCCAAATTACACAGGAACCAACTAGTTCTGTCTCTCCTGATCATTGCTGGGAGCCTCAGTTGCTGTTATAAGTTTGTCCATGGGCTACTGGGATCATAGTCTGTATCTACAACAGTACATTTCCACCAGTTTACATGTATCATCCAGGAATATATCTGGAACTACAGCTACTCCAAAACCAGCTCACCTACTTAGCCTTGGAGGTCTGACAAAACTGGTGAGCTCTAGGCTTTCTAACCATTACAAAGAGGAGCACCTGTCTCTTCATCAATAAAGAATGTTGATCCTGTATGAAAAAGTCTGGCAAATTGAAGAAAAGATTTAAAATGTATACAAACTGCTTTACAAACTGCTTTACAGCCTCCATTGGTTGACTCCAATGTTGAATTCTCACTATGGTCCTCTTTAGGCCTTTATTTACCCTCATGCCGCTTTTCTCTATCCTTATAATAATTATTGTTCTTTATTTCTGCATATTCCTTTGGAGAGAATGAGAGAAATAACACAATGGTCAGTAAGCCAGAATTTTTTGTAGTAAATTAAGAAATCTTGGAAGTCAAAATGTATATGTTTCAATTGCTACTATGCTCTTTCAAGCACAATACACATATTGTATATTTTACCTTTTAATGCCTTTTACTGATTTTCCTTACATTTTTCTTTTTACTAACTTGTGTATTTCTCTCTCTCTCTCTCTCTCTCTCTCTCTCTCTCTCTCTCTCTCTCTCTCTCTCTCTTCTGCTTTCTGTTCAGAGGTTTTATGCACACTAAGTTGGTCTCAAGATCACTAATGATAGCTGAGGATGACTTTGAGGTAATTTAGTTGAGTTGATAAACCACCTGGCCAAGGAATGTCACCCCTATCCTGAAGACAGGTCCACCTTTAGCATGCTGAAGATATTGAAGGAATAATTCTTCCTTTATTTACATGATGTAATTTTTCTTTCTGGAACTTCTTGCCCCTAGCAGTCGGTCTATCTGGCCACCATGAAGCTTTGTTGGGCATGCACACCTTTCTGAGTTATAAAGCTATAACTTTCTCTTTGTTGTTCTTAGTCTTTTTTTTTGGGGGGGGGGACTTTGCCTATTGGCTAATTATGGTTCTCTCAGGTACTTTAGGTTCCCTTACCGTACTGGCTTGTTTTATGTCAATATCATACAAGGTAGAGTCATCAGAGAGGTAGGAGCCTCAATTGAGGAAATGCTTCAATAAGATCCAGATATAAGGCACTTTCTTAATTAGTGATCAGTGGGGTAAGCCAGCCCATGTGGGTGGTGGATACCTGCGCTACTGTCCTAAATGCAAAAGAGCAGTAGGCTGAGCAGGGCATGTAAGCAGCATTTCTTGCTGTTCTTCAGCTCCTGCCTCCAGATTCCTGCCCTGCTTGAGTTCCTGTCTTGACTTTCTTTCATGATGAACAGTGCTGTGGAAGTATAAACTGAAAAAACTCCTTCCTTCTCAACTTGCTTTTTGCTCACGGTGCTTCATTGTAGCAAAAGAAACCCTAGATAAGACAAGCTTGTGCAAGGACTGTGGGATATAGTTGTGAAAGACTTTTGTTTTGGGAAGAATTGTGGAAGGACTTTGGAACTTTGGGATAAAAAAGACATTCAGTGTCAAAAGCTCAGTGGAATGTTCTTTAGGAAACTGGAAGATAAGAATGTTGAAAGTGAAGAAAATGGAGTCCTGGCTCTGTGACTCGCGTTACCGTCTCGCCAGCAAGAACGACACTGCACACACAGGATCCTTCTGCAGTAAAGCTTTAATGCGTCTTAAGAGGGAGAGCATAAGCTTACGACAAGTAAAATGGAGACCCCAAACAGCAGAAACCCATCCCTTATATAGGAAACTGTTCTCCGCTTAGGATGTGTCAGTCCCTGATTGGCTGTTACTCATCAGGCGATATGACGCCACGGGAGAGGCAGAGCACAAGTGGAAAGTTCCTTCGCACGTGCGCAGATTACTTGTTTACCAGTTTGGGACACAGGATGTCAGCGCCATCTTGTAATGGCGAATGTGAGTGCGGCCTCTCACATGGCTCCTAAAGTTCAGAGGGAAATTTAAAAGCTCTTATCAGGGCCACTTACAATTTTGAATTAAGATTCTCTCATTCTGGTCAGCTATAACTGGAGAGTCAGCCAGGATTAGCAGATTAACGAGAGACAAAGACTACTGAAATGATCCCTTTGCATCACTGGGACAATTAGTGCTGGTTAGATGGAGGCAGAAATTAGCAGTGATCAAAAAGTGACCAGCATAACTTAAGTGAAATCTTCTGGGAAGTGTTTCCTGAGTGGACAGAGAAGCAATGTTCTGGAGCCAGTGAAGGTTGTACCTAGTGTTGGCAGCCAGAATTGGTAATGTGAAAGAGTCACCTAGATGGTGCTGGTTTTGAGGGAATGAGGGGTCATTGAGAGAAGCTGAGGCTTGGCACTGTGAGATACCAGGAAAAGCCATTGGAGAAGGTGAAGCCTCAGAGGCAGTTGAATGCCCAGGATTGAAGAGGTCATGCAGGGAAGATAAGACTCAGCACCATGAAGAGGGCCTAGGAGAGGCTGTTGGCGAAAATGCAGCACAGTTGTATCAAAGGATCCCTGCATTTTGGAGATGCCAGTACAACAGGATGACCCCCAAGAACATCAGAAGCAGTGGAACAGAGCCAGCTGTGTGTGTGCTACAGAGGGCAGAGCTGAAAAAGTGGCCTCAGTCTTTGCAGAAGTCTCCAAGATCAGGAGAGGATCACAGACATTGGATGGTTGGAGTTTGATTTGCTTTGATTTGATTGTGAATGTGTCCTGATTTTTAGCTTTTGAAGTCAGAAAGTATTTGATTTATTTTTTATTTTACTGGAGCCCACAGTTGAGACACTGAAATTTAAAAGAGTCTGGGTTTTAAAAGAAATTGGCTATTTTAAAGGGATTGAAATTTGAATGTGTTTCAATTTGTAAAGACTGTGAGACTTTTAAAGTTATTTATGTTTTAGATGTGAGATCTTGGGCACGTATAAGAAAGAAAGAGCTTTGGCTTAATAATGATGTGTTTCTGTGTCATGTTGACAAGAGGTCAGTTATACTGGCTGGTTTTATGTCTTTTGATACAAGCTAGAGAGTGATCAGAGAGAAAAGAGCCTCCATAAGATTCACCTGGAAGGATTTCTTACTAATTCAGTATTGAGGAAGGGCCCAGTCCATTGTGGGTGATAGCATTCCTGGGGTGGTGGTCCTTGGTTCTATAAGAAAGAAGGCTGAGCAACTCACATGAAATAAGCCACTAAGCAGCCATTCTCCATGGTTTCTTCATCATTTTCTCACTCCAGGATACAGCCCTGCCTGAGTTCCTGTCCTGACTTCTTTTGGTGATGAACAGTAATGTGGAAGTATAGATTGAATAAACCCTTTCCGCTTTTTGGTTGTGCTTCATTGAAGCAATAGAAAGCAATAGAAGCTAAGACATGTACTCTTTTTCTATAATTCTGTTCCTCATCTTTCAGTTCCTTGTTACCATGTGGTTGACAATCATGTCAGCTTAACACAAATATCAATATTTTTTTCTCTTTCTCTTCTCCTTTCACAGTTTACAATCTAGATCTCTCAGTCTTTGTTTTTGTTTATCTCTCTGTCTCTCTCTGTGTGTGTGTGTGTGTGTGTGTGTGTTTTCCGGCTCCTTCCACTCTGCTCTCAAATTATTATTATTTTTTAAGCAAGACTGAGACCTCCAAGATGGGCTTCAGTTTCTCTGGTTAAATATCATGACTCTGCTGATTCTGCTGGGGCAACTTAAAGTTTAATACACCTCAACCTTCTTAGTGCTAGCATTTTAGGAGTGTACCACTCCCCTCAATTTACCCAGTGCTGGATATGAAACTTTGGCATTTGTGGGTAATAGGCAAGCATTCTACCAACTGAGTTATATCCACAGCTTAATTCATTCTGTAATGAAGATTTAGTAATACTCTTCTGTAGGTCTCAGAATTTAAAGCTAAGATGTCAATAAATCAATCTAAGATGTGGATGACTTTGACTTTGAAAACGCATTTATATGTTATAAAAAATCATATTTTAAATTAATTAAAATAATTCTATTCAGTAGACATTCCTTGTCATGAAGTCTTGGTGATGAAAAATAATTGATTTTGAGAGTTCTGAGTGTAGTCTGTCTTGCTCTTATGGAGTTAAGGAGTGCCCTCCTTCATGGTCAGCTTTGGAATCAACCCCCTGTTTCCCTAGTGACACTTGAAAATAAACAAATATATAACTGTCAGTCTCTAGGATTTAAAACACAATTTGAAAAGTGAGCAAGAAAGCGAACTTACAGAGGATCCTAGAACTCTATGGTTGAAAAATAATTTTTATATCTTATTCTTCCAATACTTTCCCTTAAGTATAAGTACAAGGTCCATACTCATTATTTTTACTAAATCTTCTTTACTTCATTTCTACTTTGTTTATAAAACTAGTCTGAAAAGATGTTCTTGTAAAATTGTGACATTCCTTCAGCAACCTCCAGGTTTTACTGCTGTTATGGCTAAATACTTATGAATCACTTACTCAAATTTTGTAAATATTTTTATCTGTTAGAGAACATTAATAATTTCCCCTTTATACTTGATATTTTTTGTCTTTTTGTAGTCTATCTTCAACACATATTTTGTCAAGAGATACTTAAACTCTAGTGTGAGGATATTTTCCTGTATTATACCATTGAAATTGTTATTTTTCCTTCCAAAATATTAATCTTATGCTTTTGCTGTCAAATTTGTTCTAACACTAATCTATTTATTTTAATATTTTCTTATTTTTATTCTATTTAATTTCTTGCCTCTGTCTATAAGTTTATTTTCAAAGCTTTTAGTTATTTTAATTTTTGAATTGACAGGACATTATCCACAGTTGAGTGAAGAGTGGAGTCTGACTTTCACACATACTCTGGTGCCTCATATTTGACAACGTCCCCTAGATGGGGAGACCTGGTGGCACTCAGAGGAAGGATAGCAGGCTACTAAGAAGAGACTTGATACCCTATGAGTATATACAGGGGAAGGAAATCCCCGTCAGTCACAGTCATAGGGGAGGGGAGTAAGGGGAAAATGGGAGGGGGGGAGGATTGAGAGGATACAAGGGATGGAATAACCATTGAGATGTAATATGAATAAATTAATAAAATTAAATTAAAAAAGGAAACACTTCATTTTTTAACATATAATAATTTGCATTCTTGTTTTACTGAATGGTGTATCAAAGTCTTAACTTATTAATTGTATTTTGTTTGCACAGAGTTGTCCCCTTTTTATGCTTTATGTCTCTCTGCATTTCTTGTTTTCTTTATAAAGAGCTTTCTTAAACGGTTACTGATTTCTACATGTTTCTTCATGCTTAAAATGAGCTATTCTATCTATCTATCTATCTATCTATCTATTTATCAACAGATTTCTCAACAATTTCTTTACTAGATACCACAGACTAACAAATACATGAATAGATTATCTCTTTTGGAGCTATTGACCAATAAAGTCCCATAAAAACTTCAAACATTACATGGTGCTGCTAATACACTCAATACCCTATAGAACTTGATAATGAAGACGTTATTACTGAAAGCACTACTTACTGAAGTTATAGAACATGGAGAGATTAAACAGGCACATACCAGGAAGCCTCATCTCTACTGGTTATTTTTCATGGTGCTACAAAATGCTGTACATATTACACATGGAGAAAAGAAATCACTTATATAACCCTACTATAAACTCCAAAGGCACAAGGGACCTTTTGTACAAGGTATAAAAATGATTTTCAGGATATATTGTAGTAGTGCTATGAGTATTATAGAAGTAACCAAAGATTTCTGATTGGGTTTAAGGATCATTCTACAAGATGAAACTCATATCTGATACCATTCCTGGTAGCTTATGATATATTGGCTAGATTGGCCATACTCTGTACGGAAGAACCTACTACTACTTATCTGCTAAATGGAAAAGCATTAAACTAACAGCTAGTAATTTAACATTAGATGCATAGATTAGGACATTAGTCCAGCCTCATCAAATGTTATTCGTTTTGTAGTAGATGACAGATGGAACTTAACACAAAGGACCACAATTATCAAAGTGCAGAGAATAAGAGACTATAGAGTACTTATTCCTAAATTAGATTTCTATAGAGCCTCTCATCTCAATGCTTGTGAATCATCATGGAAGAAAGTATGAACTGAACTATTGTAAGAATCAAAATGGCAAATACTAAGAGAAAAATAGTGGTTTTTTTTTTGGACACAACAGTAAACTTCTTCATATTAATTCAAAACAATTGAAACAGCACAACAAACCTGAGCAAATTCAGACTGGACAATAAGATGTGAGCATGATTTTATCTCCTTGCTAAGGGGCTATTGGCAATTGATAGCTGCTGAGAATCATTTTTTGTTAAGGATCCATCCCTAGTAATTGTATCACTCTATTGGAAGGCTACAGGTCCAAATGTAGATGTAGAACAGAAATTCTCTTAATAAGCTTAAAAAGGACTAAGCATATCTGGCTAAGTAAGAAAGGATGGGTGTGCATTTGAGAATCAGATTGGGTTAATTTGATAAAATACACTGAATGAAAATTTCAAAGTTCTAATAAAAATGAGGGAAAAAAGATAGTCTTCAATAAGCAACACTCCTCCTTCATGGTCTCTGCTTCAGTTCCTGTCTCCAGGTTCCTGCCTTGAGTTCTAGCCCTGGCTTCCTCTGATTATGGACTGTGACCTATATGCTAAATAAACCCTTTCTTACCAAAAAAAAAAAAAAAAAAAAAAAAAAAATCTTCAAAGAACTGTTTAGATCCTGTGTGTTCAAGGTCATCTAAGCCTAGAGTCATAATTATCCTTCTTTCTTCCTACTTTCCTTCCTTCCTTCCTTCTTTTCTGTTTAGTCACTTAAGAAACAAACATATGACCTGTGACAATTATTTTATTTGAGAGATTGAATACAAGCTATAGTTTATAGTAAATGGCAAAAATTTGATGGTCAGAAGGTAAGATCATTGACTCCTATTCCATAGGATTGCACTTGTATTCTTAGCACACATATGGCAGCTCACAATCATCTATAACCAATTCCTAGAGAACTGATGCCTTATTTTGAGCTCTGTGGGCATAAGGTCTGCCTACAGCACACAAACATACATGGTGGCCAAACTCCCATACACCAAAAGAAAAATAATTATGTCTCAAAAATTGTTTTGTGTATCTGAATGATTTAGGTCTTGAGTTTATGATTTTTCATTAGCAAAGAAACTGGGTAATTTATAAATTCAGTCTAGCCAAATGTTTTAACAAATATCTGCACATCAAATTTTCCTATAAGTTTCAAAAATATATTTATAACCAGCTGTCTCTCCATATCAAATAAATATAAGCTTCTATATTTGGCACTCTGACATCACAAGGCTCCCTTGGTGACTTTAACCTACAGCCTAGGCTGAGAAATGCTGCCTAAAGCTTCTTTTTTTTTCATCTTTAAAATGGCATTGGCTTTAACTACTAAGACCATCACTGTAGGGATATTTTAAGAATCAAAAGTAAATGGATGTCAAAAACATAGCACGATGCCTGGAACATTATAAATAATTCATATCTCTCACTCTCTGGCTGCACTATAAATACAATTAAGGGAGATATTATATCCTTTTCACTGTTTCCTCTGTGGCACAGAGAAGGTACTTAAAAGTATTTGTTGCTTCAATGCATCACCTGCACTGCCTTTTAGAGAGGGAAACATGCCTGTGTTAAAATTTGTTCAAGTGCAAAATTCTTTATTAAAGAGTATGGATTAAGTTCTCGGACAAAATCATTTCTGTGTAAATGTTATTCTTTTTGTCCGTTGAGCTGACACAGGACCTCATTCTCACATTCTCTTAAATGTCAAGCACTGGACCCCTCACACTTTTCCCCATTTGTACCCTCACCTCTTTCTTCCTCTTCTTTTTTTGTTCCTTTTCTTCTCATCTTTTCTGTTTCTTCCTTCTTTCCTCTCTCTTATTTCCTCCTTCCATACTTCCTATTAATTCCTCCATCTTTCTGTTACTTCTTCTTCTTAGCCAGTGCACATATCTCTACAGTAAAAATTGCAATTCTTTTAAAATCGGCTTCACAATACCATATATTTTCACCCCCTTGCATGATGGCAGCATTATGAATTTGTACTCTGAAGCAACACTCTTCTTTGTTTTATTTCAATAAGTGGTTGGTTGCTCATATTTAAAAATAAAATAGTGTAGTCTGTCACTCCAACGTTGACACTGTTTTACTTCCACAGAGCCCACTTTAATGTTTTTGCCCAATAATTTCATGTCTTCCTTCCATGAATATATTCTGGATCATTAGTATGTGTCAAAATAGATAAACATATAGTTGACCTTAGAGAATATTAAAACCTGTCAAAATTTTAAGCAAACAAACAAGATAAAATGCCAACGGCTATCGAAATGAGGTACAACTCATTCTACAGGGAAATCAAAAATATCTTTTTTATCCACTGCAGTCTGCAGTATGTCAATTTTACTATATTCGAGGTCATTTCTCAGGTCATGCAACTTGTTCAAGGATTGTAAGAGTCAACTCTGTGAATACCAAAAGATAAGAGAGGTGAGGTATTACTCTCTCTTAGTAGATGCCAAGGGTCTGTTGAAAATAAAACTGAGAGAATTAAGGTGAAGATTTGGTTGAAGAGATTCATCTTATTACCTGTCACATTGTAGCCATCAGAGACCACAAAGCCTCAAGGCTACACAGAGGTCTACATGTAACTAAAACATAGTTTGGAGAAATAATTTTTACCAGGGAAGGAGACACCAATGAGTTACTCAAGAGACAAATTGGTTATGCAATACACAGTAGTCTGTCCTGAAAAGATGCATGCATGTAATATTATATAGACAGTTTAAAATTTAAGAATGTGTGTGTGTACATATACATATATTAAACATGTCATAACAATTAATGTAAAAAGAGGCCATAAATATGCAATAGAATATAGAGTGGTATTTGAGAGGGATTGAAAGGAAGAAAGACAAGAGGGTGTTGATATCATTGTAATCTCAAAAAACAAATGTTAAATTGCCTATGGCTCTTTGTGTGGGGTTTAGGCCTTGTCAGCTTTTCCCTGTCCACTTTAGCATGTCAATTGTTGTCCTGTTTGAGCAACAATCACTCTGATGAAACTTTATGTATGTAACCTGTTGACATTATTAGGAAATATGATCTCTCTGTCTCTGTCTCTGTCTGTCTGTCTGTCTGTCTGTCTGTCTGTCTGTCTGTCTCTCTCTCTCTCTCTCTCTCTCTCTCTCTCTCTCTCTCTCTCTCTCTCTCTCTCACACACACACACACACACACATACATACACCCACACACAAATCCAGTTACTCTGTCTTTTCACTTCCCCTTTCTTCTAGTTCCCTGGTCTCTGAGAAGAGAGATTTGATGGAGACATCCAATTTAATATTAAATGGTTGAAGGTCTCTTGTTCACTGCATATTGTCTAGTTATGGGATTCTATATTTCAATATACTATAGGTGAAAGCATCTCAGATGACAACTGAGGAAGACACAGATCTATGCATATATCAGAATTTTATTAGCAGTCATTTTACTGATATATTTCTTTAGTAATACTTGGTTTTCTGAAAGATCCCTGATCTTTCTATTCTCAGATTTTTAGTCACCCAAACACTATTTGGCATGGAGTTCATCTTATAGAGTTGTAATCAAACTAAATCAGATATTGGTTGGTTACTTCTCTAGCTATGACTTTAAGCACTTTGTTCAAGAAATATGGAGAGAGTGTCCCTGATTTCAGTGGAATCGATTTAAGTTTCTCTCCATTCAGTTTGATGTTGGCTATAGGCTTCCTGTATATTGCCTTTACTATGCTTAGGTATGTGCCTTGTATCTCTGCTCTCTCCCAAACCTTTAACATGAATGGGTGTTAGATTTTGTCAAATGTTTTTTATCATCTCTGGAGATGATCATGTGGTTTTTAAAAAATACATTGATGGATTCCATATATTTAACTACCCTGCATCCTGGGATGAAGCCTTCTTGGTCATGGTGAATGATATTTTTGATGTGATTTTAGGATTTGATTTTTGAGTATTTTATTGAGTATTTTTTCATCAATGTTCATATGAGAAATTGATCTGAAACTCTCTTTCTTTGTTGAGTCTTTCTGTGGTTTAGGTATCAAGGTGAAGTTCCTAGTGCTGTATTATTTGAAAGCTGGGATACTTGAGATGGAAGCTTCATACCCCTATCTAGTCAGGTGAAGCCTTGGAGAGAAAACATTTGTGTATGTAAATAAGACCATATGTTTAAAATATTTTTTGTCAGTTCCAGATTTCTTCTGCCTATATTTACCTCCTTTTGTGTTTTAAATTTTGTAAAATATTGAAAACAGTTTTTTTAAAAAGGAGAAATGGGGCCAAGTGTGGTGGTGTGCGCCTTTAATCCCAGTACTCGGGAGGCAGAGGCAGGTGGATTGCTGTGAGTTTGAGGCCAGCCTTGTCTACAAAGCAAATCCAGGACAGCCAACATAACATAGAGAAACCTTGTCTTAAAAAAAAAAAAAAGGAGAAATGGATATCCCATTTTAGTGAAGTGTAGCATTGTGATCTCATTTGATAGAAAAACAAGAAACACACAAAAGATAATGCTGTGTCAAGTACTTCCTATTTGCCTGTTCAATTGTTCATATGTTATACATTTCTAAATTCAAAGAATATATTTGACACTAGTCCATAAATAAGTGTAAACACTGGTCAAGAGAAAGTGGCAAAATAGTTGGTGACCTTGGTATATCTCTCTTCCCTATTAAAGAGTTGTCATCTTTACAGGATTTATTTGGTGAAAATTTTGTCAAAAGTGCATTTTTTGGAGACACAGATACCTGCATTCTAACACTCTGGAAGCAGAGGCATTTGGGTCGGAAGGTAAAGGTGAGCCTGGACTATCAGATGAGACTATGTCTATAAACAGTAGCCACAGAAACCATAGTAACAACAAAAAATCACAATGTTAAACTTAGATTCGATGCTAAAATAAATTTGAAGCACAAATGTTGAATGAGCATTGCTCATGTAGAAATGAAATATTAAATGAATATCATCAATCTTATCATAATAAAAAAGAACGGTCTGTAAATGACATGGTTTTGCTATCACAAAACGTCAGACATTTTTCAAGTATTGAAATATGTTCTTGGAAAAGAAAAGTTTCAGTTCTGCAGTGAACATCCTCAGGGAAAGATGAAAGAATAAAATGCCTTCGAGATTGATGCACAGCTGGATAATGCAGAGAGAGATCATTTTAAGTCAGAACATGGGGTGTGAACTGGGGAAGCTTTTGCACCTGTACTTGGCTGGCTGCTGAATTTAGAACACATTTTCTGCAGGTCAGAATTTCTCTGGAAGCACAAGCTTTTCGCTACTCAGCAGACACAGGACAAAAGAGCTCTCTGATTTATGAGATTAGAATTTATTTTCCAATATTGTAGCTTGCATTGAAAATAGGTGACACGAATTCATACAAAGGTCAAATTCCTGGGTGCTCATGGGAGCTAGAAGGCCACTTGATAATAGCACTTCAGGATAGTGTGAATGGATACATAATCCTTTAGGGGTCATATAAAGAGCATTTTTCATGTTTCCTGCGATCATTGTTAGAGGATAGGGATAATGTCTTGCCAAACATACAAAACTCTGAAAAATATCAATGGACACCATGTTCTGAGATACCTGTTGCTTATTTAATTTTGAACACTTTTAAGCCTATGTTTAAACTTTGTATGTAAGTTAAACTTTTGAAAATAGAAATATTTGTGTCTGTGATGGCATTCTCCTTTTAGAAGTTAATAATTATTAGTAAAGCTGTCATGAGCAGTGTAGAATGAATGCTCTGACACTAGTTTATCTAAAGAAAGGATAGGAAAAAGCCCACTTAATGACATTGTCTTTATTTTAGATTGGGGTCACTACTTAAATAGAAATATATAAAAATATTTATTTTTAAAATGCACACACACACACACACAGAGAGAGAGAGAGAGAGAGAGAGAAAGAGAGAGAGAGAGAGAGAGAGAGAGAGAGAGAGAGGCGGAGGAGAGAGAGAGAGAGAGAGAGAGAGAGAGAGAGAGAGAGAGAGAGAGAGAGAGAGAGAGAGAGAGGACTACAGTGATCACCATATCCTCACATGTCTAAAATGCCTGTTTTATTTTGTGTAGAATGAATGGTTTCAGTTTCAAATTTGAAGGCTAAGTGTAACTGGAGAGCAGAAGAGGTACAGGTAACTAATCAACAGAAATCCAGAAAGACATGTAGAATTCTCTGCAGCTTTATACCTCAAAGTTAACATATGCAAAACTGAATATGTGTTATTACCTCTTAAAATGGCTCCTTCATGTCTTCTTTATGTCTCCGAGTAGGTACCTTACACTATTGTTCAAGAAAAAAGAAACATTATATTGATTCCTGACTCTAGGTTTACATCTCATATACATTTAGCAGATTATACTAGATTGCTTTTCAAATTATAACCATGCTTCTCTGACTTCACCTCTTGTCCTTCCATTCCACAGTCAACTCAGTTTGTTTTTGTTTTTAACTTCTTTTAAGGTGTCTTTTTTCTCTCCATTTATGTCTATCATTTTATTGGTAAGGACACTTGAAAATATCATTATCTGTATAATAGGATTATACTTCTCACTCTACTAACACAAAAGTGTCATTATGTCATATATTTGGACATTGGAATATACAAAAATTGAGGTAATTACATTTTGAGGAATAGTTCAAGTTCAAATGAGTCTGACATTTGTCAGGAAATATTACTAAGATTCCTATTATTAATCAGAAATAATTAGTAAATAGATGGTGAGAGAATTGCACTGTAAAAGAACCATTCATTTGAGAATATGTCGCTATTAGAGATTTAAAGTATTTCTTAAGTTCTAAAACTTCCGGAGAACATGATATAGGAAGAAACTTTCCTTTATTGTGTCCTTTCCAGAAATATCTTTCAGGATATTTCAGGGATATCCAGTGAAGATAATCAAAAATAGATGTCTGTGCCAAGAACTCTTGAAAAGTCTCCCTGAGTGCTCAATGGAGACACACAGTGTGCGGTCCAGTGACTTTGAGCTTTTCTTCAACATTCCTCCTTTACTGAAATAGGAATCTTTATTTCAGCCCTATTATATTTTTTTAGTACAACGAGACAAAAATATAGGATAGAGAAAACAATAACATATATTGGTTTGTTTATCTTTAGAACATTAAATAATCAATATTAAGTATTTATAAATAATTTGAATATTTATAATATTAAATCATTTTGAATAATATTCTTGGACAAGATTGTTTGGCTTTTCCTCTAAGGAATGAAGTTTACATTTGTGAGGTCTTCAAAAATCTTTCCAGAAGAGTTAGGTTTCAACTCTGCAAATTTGCTGCCCCTAGTCTCAGCTATCTTGTATGCTGTCTCCTTTTCTTTCTATCTTTTCCCACCGTGGTATTCACTCGGGCTTTTTCTAAAATCAGTTTGCTTCTGTTCTTTTCATAGTGAGAATCAACTTTTCGACACACTTAACACTCAACACTGTGAGTGAAGAACTTTGGTAAATGGAAATATGTAAGATAGATTCACTTTATTTGAGAAATTTTTCTTGGGCATTTTAGTGTTGAAATTATCTGAGAAATGCAATTTCATTCAAGATCATGTTACTTTTCTGGGTAACTGAAACCTGTAGAAGTGACAGGTGTCACTCAGAAACTGAGGCTGAGATCTAACGCATTATTGTAATTCTTTCTCTTCTTGTAATGGCTGAAGGTCCATCTGTGATGCTGTTGACTAATTGTCATGAACAAAATCCTTCTATTGACTAATAATGGGCATGTAAAACAAACGAGAAATTATGTTTACAATTCATTGATTGCTTTGGGTTTACTAGCCGCTGTGGAACAACAGAAACTATCCTAATGCTGATAAACCCAAATTCTACCTCCAAGGTGGGATATAGAACTCTCATTTTAAAATGTGATATATTTGACACTCTTCTTTACAAATCCAGCCAGTGTCTCAGAGTAAATGGTCTACCTGAAATATTTCAACCTGGTTTCTAACTTGATTTCTTATGTCCTTTTCTCTCAGTCAGATATTTGTAGCATAATGAGTTCAGTCTTATTTTTCCCATCATGTGTCTTCTCCATGGAAAAACAATGTGATTGGGAAAAAAGACTTCTCTTTTGCCTCCTTCCTGGGTTATCAAATGTCAATTCTTGTACAACTCACCTGAGCAATCATAAGATGACAGTAACTGCCCTTCCCATTTCCATATTAATTTGTTTCTCTTCACTTCTTTACTGTTACTTCCTACTGGTACATCATGCATTGATTGATTTACTATTGCTTGGATCATCTCCTTATATTATCACAGCATGCTAGAAGCTAAGCTCCTTGATTAAAGAGACATCACAGTGAGGCTAGAGAGACGGTTCAGCTATAAGACTACTTAGTGCTCATATGTATATGCATATGTGTTAGACACACATACACATAAACTGGATTAAAAACAAATCTTACAAAAGAAGAGCCATCACTCATTTATTCTTCTGTCTCCATTAGCACAATACTTAGAGAAGTCACTCAAACAGTATCGACTGAATAAAAAGGTATTAACTGAAAGGAATACATAGGAGTTGTGTAATTTTTGAAGGTGCTATTATATTAAACACTATTATGCTCTTTGAAAGGATAAGAAAACTTTGAAAGAGAATAAAAAGAAATGGGAAGGACAAAACACATATTTTTTGTCAACTAATCTTTAAAACAGACAAGAAGTGTTTTTTTTTTTTTCAACTGAAAATAATCAACTTTTATGTTCTTATTTACTTACTTGGGAATGAAACAAATCATTCTTAGCTATTTCTAGTGTTACCAAGTTATATAGATTTTTTTATATATATTTTTCTATGTTGTTTGTTGTCCATGAGGAGTCTTTTCATATCAAGATGTCAAAACAGTTCTAAGATTGAGATAGCTATCTGTTGGTTGAGATAATAATTAGTATCCTATTATGTATAAAGCAGCTATGAACATGGTTGAGCGTATGTCTCTGTTGTGTGGTAGAGCATTTTCTGGGTATATTCCAAGGAGTGGAATAGCTGGGTCTTGAGGAAGCCCTATTCCCAGTTTTCTGAGATAGCACCAGATAGATTTCCAAAGTGGCTGTACTAGTTTGCATTCCCACCAGCAATGAAGGAGTGTTCCTCTCTCCCCACATCCTCGCCAGCATGTGGTGTCATTTGAGTTTTTGATCTTAGCCATTCTGATGGGTGTAAGATGGAATCTCAGTGTCGTTTTGATTTGCATTTTTCTGATGTTGAATTTCTGGTCTTGTATTGAAGGATTTTTATTGATTCCTGAGAAAACTTTATAAATGGATTGATGAAGAGACTCTTCAACATTTAATTTTTCACACTAGCTAGGATCTTAATGGATAATAGCTTGATCCCTCTTTAGAAAACCAAATTTATCATGTATATAGATATTTATTCTCTACATTCCAAATTCTTCAGATAGAGAGTTCTGTGCTTGATGATTGCATAAGAACCATAGTAAATGATAGAGTAATAACGTCTTTTTAAAAAGAAATGTGAAATGCAAGTCTATCTTCCTAATATTTTGGGTGTGCTTTCAGAATAAACATACACACGAAACCTTAAATATAATATGTTTTGTTATTGAAAGTTGTAAATTAAACAAGTATATTATTAAGAAAATATTCTAGGTACTGATTCTTGCCTCTTTCTCATTCTGACATACATATTTTCTTGACCAGAAAAAGTTAGAATCCTGAGACTATTTTTTATCTCATGTTAGGGCCCCCTGACTCATACCCAGCCCACTTTTTGCCTCATACTTGTGCAGTGTGAGCCCTGTGCTCAGGACAGATAATCTTCTGCTCCCTTCGTCATCTCTCGTATCCAGGCTTACACTTATACCATTTTAGGGAAAGATTCATATAAAAGGCCAGAAGAAATAAAGGAAGAAAAAAATAAAAAAGTGAGCAGTTGTTTTCTTTATTTTTAAAGTTCTTTACCTTCTTCTGCTTCCTCTGTGCTCCCTAAGGGGCAGGGATGGCATTTCATTACTTTCTTGTTTCATTTTGTCTCCTACAACTGAATACCATAGGCTAATTGGCTTATAAAAAATAAAATATTATGTGTTTATTTCTCAGAACTGGATGCTGAGTTTTAAAACAAAAAAAAAAAAAAAAAACAAAAACAAAAAAAAAACAAAACAAAACAAAAAAAAAACCAAACAAAAAAAACCCAGGAAATATGGTGTCAAGTGTGTACATGGTTCATGGTTATTTTCCTTGTTTGCATGGCTAGTTTTTGTTTTACTTTTATAGCAATCACACACAAGAATGTAAAAGGAACCTTTTCTTTTAATTAGAAGGCTAATAACACTCATCATTTTGTTCCTTCATAACTTTACAATTTCTTTTTCTTTTTCTTTTTCTTTTTTAATTTTTGGAGACAGACAGGGTTTCTCTGTATATCCTTGGCTAATCTGGAACTTTCTCTGTAGATTAATGTAGTCTCAAACTTAAGATCTGCCTGCCTTTGCTTCATGAGTGCTGTAATTAAAGGCATGCACCACCACCACATGGCTCTGACAATTTCTTATAGTCCATTCAACATACAAGTTGTAATATATTCTTGTGGGGAGGAATATGGTGATTTTTCTGTAAAAAGCCTCATTGGAACTAAACATGCAGACAGAGGTATATTGAATGGCCGAGAAACATTTAAAGAAATGCTCAAAGGCTTTATCCATCAAGGAAATGCAAATAAAAAACCTACTAGAATGGCTAAGATCAAACCTCAAGTGACAGCACATGCTGGTGAGGATGTGGAGAAAAGGGAACACTCTTCCATTGCTGGTGGGAGTGCAACTTGTACAACCACTTTGGAAATCAATCTGGTACATTCTCAGAAAATTCGTAGTAGTGCTACCTCAAGACCCAGATTTACCACTCTTGGGCATATACCTGAAAGATGCCCACCATACAACAAGGACATTTGCTCAACTATGTTCATAGCAGCTTTATTCCTAGTAACCAGAATCTGTAAACAACCTAGATGTCCCTCAAAAGAAAAATGGATAAGGAAACTGTGGTACATTTACACCATGTAATATTACTGAGGTATTAAAAAGAAGGAAACTTTGAAATTTGCAGGTCAATAGATGGAACAAGGAAAGGTCATCCTGAGTGAGGTTAGCCATACCCAGAAAGACACACATGGTCCATACTCACTTTAATTGAATATTAGCCCAACATAGACGGCCTCTGACAGACTCCACTTATTGGGGGTTTGGGACAGATGCTGGGACTCACAGCCAGACTCTACACAGAGTGCTGAGAGTTATATGGAAGAATGAGAGGATGGAAGGACTCAGAGAGTTCAGGATCTCCATAGGGAGACTATCAAGCCCTTTGGATCTGGACCAGGGGCATCCTACATAAACTGTTACACCAACCAAGGTCAATGCAGGCCGAGAACCTAGACAACCTATTCAGATGTAACCATTAGGCAGCTCATCTTCCAAGGCTGTGACGGGGATCAGGGACAGTCTTCGTCATGGGCTCTGGGGCCTGAGATTTGATCACTTCCCCTTGGCGGGGAGGCCTGGGGGGACACACAAAGAAAGAAGATGCAGGCTATCCAGATGAGACTTGACAGGCTGTGGTCAGATGGTGAGGGAGGAAGCAGCCCTGCCCCCCATCAGAAATCAAAATCTAGAGGAGGGGCATAGGGCAGAGGAGAGGGTGGGGGGCGGGAATGGGACCATACAAGAGAGGGAATAACAATCATGATGTAAGATATTCATCCCGAATATAATAGATAAATAAATAAATAAATAAATAAAGTATTTTAAAAAATTCTTTCACCCATAGAAAGAGTTTCAAACTCAAGTTCTTTAGTTAGCTGCCTAGCAAATATTTTCTGAAAGCCCAACCTTAACTGTTCCTTGCTTTTTACTAACTTTTCTACTTGAAAGTATCCTGGAATAACCTTTTCCCAATACTTTCCCACAGCTGTGAGAAGGCTTAAAAGGTTTTTATCAGACTAACCTTCACAGATGAAACATTTGAAGTACACTTTGTACTTTAGATAATACATTGGCAGCTGCTGTTTCATATCAAAGGGAAATCCATCAATTAATAAGTGAACATGACAGATAAAGTGACAGTGTTTTTCTCTTCTATAAAGAGAAAGTTAAAGAATGAGACAATGGGCAATCTAAAGAGGAAAGATCACCCTGAGAAAGAAAGAGGATCCCCTGAGAATGCAAAAAGAACACTAAGTAGATCTGTCAGATCCTTTCAGAGTTTTCTGAAAGATGCATGCTCTCACAAAGACCCTGATCAACAGCAGTCTTCATCTTACATGCATTCTAAACCTAGGTAAAGAGAGGTCGATTACATTGAGGAAAGTAAGGATTGGAAATGCTGTCAGTGGGGAATAATTTTTCCAACTGTTTGGAAATCCATAAATATGGATATGAGTTACTTATTTCCAAATTAAACTTGAGAAAACAAATCCAGGCATTGTTTTTATACTATATGTGTAGGTACGTGCACAAGTTTGTGTCACTACAATGTGATTAACTAACATTAACTTTAATGTATTTGCCCTCAGAGAATTTGTTACACTTTAATAATATAACTGAATAAAGTTTTACTGAGTTTTCTCTGTAGAGCTGCATGTAGGTTTTACTGGCAACAGATTGCAAATGACAAATAATTTCTCTTCATAAAATTGTAGTCATGTGGTCCAGCATAATATCTTGATAATGTGCTACATTTAATGGACACAATTCTTATATATATATATATATATATATATATATATATATATATATATATATATATATATATATATATAATTAGTTGACTCCTTATCCTGTGGTTTATTGAAGTAGGAACATTGTAATTTATTTTACTTTATTATTTCACAATTTATTTTTCAAAAGACATACTGTATTTGATATCTAGATACTCATCTATTATTAATTAAGGCTGATAAAATTATACTCTTTCATGTTTTTATATGAGTAACAGAGAAATTTACAAGATTAAAAAACTTGCAAGAATCATACGGCTCCCTCCAAACTTGTAAAAGCATGAAGCACTTGCTAGAGAAAGGAAACATTGAAAATTGCTTAGCAGGCAGCTCCAAAATGTACCTACATATGTCATCATGCACGCAAGGATTGATTTTTATTAATGGATCTGGCTTTGCATCATCCATTCTCAACCCTATAAGTATTCTTAGTGAACTTATAGTTAACTGCTGTAGTCTTGTATGGCAGACAATTGCTCCAGAAGTCCTTGAATATTACAAATGTTTTGACCTTTTCAAAAAACACATAATACCATATAAACATACAGATTATCTTTGACTATTTTAAGACAGTTAAAATAAATTAAGGTTAAATTTAAAAAGATTAGATGGTCAAATGTAATTTAGGTTTAAAAAGAAAATTGATGAATATCTCAAAGTTGTTCATAGTTAGAATGAACATATATACATACATGCATACATGTTATTTCCTAGTTTCTCATCTGATTTTGTGGAAAGAATAGAAAGCCAATTTGCAATGCAATATCCCCATTCCCTGCATCCCACAGAACATGTGACCATAACTTCCTTTTTGTATAGATAATGGCTATTTTAATTCATGTTCTTATGTTTGCACAGTAACCACTCTTATCCTCTGAGCTATCTCTTCAGCTTTGCAAGTATGATCTTTTGCTTAAAATTATCTATTTGCCTCAAATCATTGTTGGGTGGAGCCTCTCAGAGGACAACCTTGCTAGACTCCTGTCTGCCAGCAGAGCAGAGTATCCTTAACAGTGTCAAGAGTTTATAATCTACTTGGACTTTAGTTTTGGGCAGTATAATAAATATGGATGTATTTGCATTTTTCTACATGTAGACATTCAGTTAGATCAGCACCATTTGTTGAAGATGCTATCTTTTTTTTCCTTGTATGGTTTTAGCTTCATTGACAAAAGCCAAGTGTCCATAAGAGATGAAGGAGATACAAATTAAAAAGGATAAAGTCAAAGTATCACTATTCACAGACAGTAACATATATGAATATCTCCCAAAATTCTACCAAGGAACTCCTAGGGCTGACAAATACCACAAGCAAAATGGCTGGATACAAAACTACCTCGAAAAAAAAAAAAAATTAGTAGCCCTCCTTGTATACAAAAGACAAATGAGCCTTGAAAGAAATTAGAGAAACGACACTTTTCACAATAGCCACAAAAATATAAAATGACCTGGTGTAAATCTAACTAAGTAAGTAAAAAACTTGTATGACAAGAAGTTCAAGTCTCTAAAGAAAGAAATATAAGATGTCAGAAGATAGAAAGAGCTCCCCTGCTCATGGATCAGTAAGACTAACATAATAAAAATGGCCATCTTACCAAGAGCAATCGACAAAGTCAATTCAATTCCCATCAAAATGCCAATGCAATTCCTTACAGACCTTGAAAGAACAATTTTCTCACTTTTGTATTGAAAAAAAAAATAACTAAGACAATCCTATACAATAAAAGATCTTCTGGAGGTATCTCTATCTCTGATCTCAAGCTGGACTAGAGCTACAATAATAAAAACTGCATGGTACTGGCATGGAAACAGACTGGTGGATTTATGGAATTGAATCGAAACCCAGAAATAAACCCACATACCTATGGACACTTGATTTATGAGTGGTTGGAATGCTTTGTTTTAGATATATGATGATGGGAATGCTTTGTTTTAAACACACCACAAAATTGTTGCCACATTAAGGTATAAAATGATGCACTGAAGTTACCTATCTTTTTCATTCTTTTTTTTTTTTTTTTTTAAAGAATATACCACAGAATGTAGGGAGAAATATGCGATGCACATCTTTTTTTTTTTTTTTTGAGACAAGATTTTCTTGTGTAGCTTGCCTGCTCTGAACTCACTCTGCAGTGTGGTTCATCTTCCTCTATCTCCTGAGTGCTGAGATTAAAGGTGTGTGCCATTGCTGCCAGGGTACAGATGAGCTCTTTAAAATGCTATGATGGGTATCTGTGTTAAAAAGTGTTAGTACAAAAATGAATGAATATAATTTGAGGCCAGAACAAAAAATAGGTATACTGTAGTTCTTTAAAGGGAATAAAAGCACAACTTGACACACAATGGTATGCACTGAGCAGTGACCTTGCGATAGTGGGATTTCATTCATATTTTGATGTATTGAATGTACCTAATTGTCATGTGTTTCAATATATTTCAACATTCTATTTCATTTCTAAAATATAGTAGCAATTTTCAAGTTAGACTATTGATATTTGTTGAAAGAGTTAAATTAAATAGTTCTTGTCAGTTTCCTCTCTGTAGGCTGAGAGACAAATGTGCAGAACCAAGTGAAAAACTACAAAAACTAAACATCTGATCATGAAATCTATGTTCTCCCACCAAAACTAAGAGAAGTATGGAACAAAAAAGAGAATAAAACAATTAAATAAATATAGTACATAAGGAAACAAATAGGTAAAGAAATTAGTGAAATATAAATTTTTTTTACCTTATAAAAATGGTTTAATAAATAAAGATATTAAATAAATGTTAAGACTTTAAATACTAACTCAAGGAAATACAAATTCAGTAAGACTCTTGCTCTAACAATAACAATTTTCTAAAACTAACCAACAAAAAGTATCCAGTGTTTTTCTTATGAAGATTATTAATAAAATATAAACTTTATATATTAATAAAATTAACCAAAAATTGAGCTCATAAACTATAAATACTAGGAAAGCAGAATATATTCTTAGGGAGATTTCAGATAGGAACAGTTCAATCAAAGAGTATTTACAGCAACTTACACACAGATTATTTATCTACTAGTAAGTTTTGGGCCAAAAAACAGTCTCCAGGCACAGAGCATGAAAGTAGAAAATTCGAAAGGTGACTCTCACTAGTAATGATATCAAAGTCCTAATGGAAAACATGAGAAAAAATGTCTCCAGACGGCTATTAGATAATTTGGTGGATAGGGTATAAATACTACTACTATGACAATGACAACAACAATTAGACAACAACTACTACTACTAACAACAACAACAACAACAATAATAATAATAACAACAACAACAATAATAATAATAAACTCCATATTTTCTCCAAGAGAATCCATAGAAGCCAACAAAGCCCAGTTTTCTTTATGAGAATTTTATTTTAACATCAATAAAGGAAACTGTAGATAAATTATTCCATATGAGCTCAGGTGAAAAATAATAATCTCTTCACCATGTACTAATAACTGGAATTAAATAATAACCATATGTTGTGATTTAGCAATTTTATTACAGTACTATAAGACTAGCTATATTACCAAAACTCAAACATGTAAACAATCACATTAACCCAACAAGCAGGCAAAATTATATAATTTTTATCAATATGTGAGGAGAAAACATTTGATTACATCTTATACCTATACAGTAGGGAACCCTCTGCCTCAGTAAAATCCCATTTCCTTTGTTCAGTGCTCTGACACCTAATTTTGTCTTATGGTCCGAGCTGGTGAAATCTGGAAGGCAAAATATTTACATCCTGTTGTCTTTGCTCCCTGTGGCCACCTCTTCTCAAGATTTTGCCCTCTCAAATTAGTGCATCCTCTAACACTTTCTTGTACATTGAGCTGTTGAATTTTTAAACTATGTTCTTTCATAATTGATTTTTAATGGGAGCTTTTGTTTGCTGGAGTTTCATTCACATAAGCTACAATCAATATAGATGATTCTAATGGGGTAAAGCAGTAATCTAGGAAAGAAAATGGGAAGTGAACATGATGTTGCATTGTGACCCCAAACCTCAGTGTTGAAGAATGAGAAACATCAACTAGTGCCACAAGAGGAACAGAATGTCGATCAATGCAACAAGAAAGCAGAAATAGCTCTCTGGTGAC